>NW_027585769.1:0-1633 GCF_028453695.1 Augochlora pura
CCCCGCGTAATTGCAATTAATTAAAACTTAGCCGGGCAGCCAGTCTGTCCCGGCGGAACGCCGACTTTTCGGAAAACCGGTTTTCGAATTCGAATCTGTTCAAGAAACCCGTTAAAATGCTGCGCGAAATTTCAGTATGTATTTAACTATGCATTTGCAGAAAATTTGAGGATCGTAGAAAAATGAAATAAACATTTTAATTACGCAAATATAATTTATTAACACTGTGCACTCTTACAATAAAAGAACTGATCTTTCGAATCTTCGAAACTAGAATTAAATATATGATTTAGTTTGTTTATTATCTCGCCCTAAACAACGTTGCCCTCTTCACGAAATATCTCCCCAACACGTTAATTAAAATCTGCCTAAATCGTAATCAAATCACCAAAATACATTCACTACTAAACATAAAAATATAGAAAAAACATCTTTAAACCATAATTCCAAAATTTTTAATTTAGAATATTCTATTTAATAATAAATAGTTTAATAATTTCTATTTAATAATAATTAATTCAACAACATTGACATTTCCATTATCGAAGTTTCAAATGGGTATCACTTCGCCGGAAGAAACGTCACATAGAACATTCCCATAAAAGAAATTTGCGAAATTGATTTTCCGCCGAAGACTATCTCGGATTCAGATCGCCGTGCCGAGATCTAAAAGCTTCGGCTTCCGCTCGCGACGAGATTCTTCGCGGACCGCCCCCCGGATCCGCTGTTAGGCGGAGGACGAAAAAGCGGCGCGGAGTGGCCGAGAAATCGCAGGTGGGGCAAGAAATGGGACAGGGATTGCCGAGTTACGGAGGCCGCCGAGACCGGGCAAAGAACAATGGAACTTCGGCCGGGGACTCGGTGACAAATGGATGATCCCGGGATCTCGCGGGAAGGGCAATCCTTGCCGCGCGCTTAACTCTCGCCCGCGCCGGAAGTTGCCGGCGCGCGCGCGGTCTTCGCGTTCTTCGCGATATTAAATTTCAGTTTTCCTCTTCGAATCCCGGGCGCCTCCCACCCTCCCCTCTCCCCTCCCTCCCACCGTCGCTGCGAGACGCGGATAATTCGACGGATTATTTATGGCGGTGTCCGCTCGCCTCGGCAACCAGTTCCATTTACGCGCTCATTTACCGTGGACCGTCCCGCATTCCCTCTGTACCAGGGAGAGTCTTCGCGATATCTCGAACATCGGGGAACTTGGCCGAACTTCGGGATCCGTTGTCCGATGAAAAATTCATGCGGAATTTGGAAGTTTTCGTAATTCCGGGGCCCCTTTTTGGTGGTGGAGTCCGCGTCGAAGATTCTTGGACGGGCTTTCAGGGCGTGGAACTTTCGAAACAATAACGCTGTTTTTAATGAAAATTACAATACGATTTTTCATGGAATTTTTAGCGAACTTCGTAACAAACTTTTGTAGTAAATTTTCTAACAAATTTTTAACGAATCTAGTAACAAATATCGAGTGAATTTCATAACAAATTTTTAGTGAACCTTGTAACAAATGTTTAGTGAATTTTGTAAAGAATTTTTCAATGAAATTTGTAATTAAATTAAATCAATTATTTGATGAAATTGGAAGTCAAATTAGGGAGACTTTTTGATGAAATTTGCAGGGAAATTAAATCAGCTTTTC
>NW_027585770.1:0-1632 GCF_028453695.1 Augochlora pura
ATTTCTCGGAGGTCGAAGCCTTCGCGATCATTATTCACCGTCCAGGGTAAACGTGGATTTGCAAACGAGCAGGAGAACTTCTCCTCGCCTTTTAGCGGCGGCCGAGAGAGAAACAATCAGACAAAGGGTTTCTACTTGCCCGCGAAGCGCTGTGTAACGAGTGTCTTTGAACGTTTATTCGATCGTTAATGAGCATTTTTACACGGCGATGGAAAAGGGTCGACTGTAATTGCAGCGTATCGATTTTCAGTCCCTTCTTTGTGCAATTCTAAATGCACCTGGAACTCAAAAATTACTCTCGCGACGAGATCGAACAAACGAGAATTTTATCTCCTTTAGAAAGTTAATCAATGTCAATTGATATCGGTTGCAAAATTTATATTAATTTGCCATGGAGCGGAGTGTTCGTACTGTGGTTCGTAGAATTTCATGAAGGCTCTCAGCGTTTTTAAATTTTTAATTCCGTGATTTTATTTCAATCCGCAGACTTTGACTTTCGGAGATTTTTATTATTTTTTAATAATTTTTACATCTCCTTTGAAGTTTCTATCACTCTTTTAGTCTCTTAATTATATGATTCTTCATTTTATTTTTCATACGGTTTATTTTTCAATTTTGTCAATTTTCTGACAATTTTTAAAACTCTTAGCCTCTTGGGTCTCTTAGTCTCTTAACAGTGTCATCTTTCATTTCATTTTTCATTCTACGGTTCACGCTTCAGATCTCGACTTATCAAAGCCCTATTTCCTGACAATGTTCACATCTCTTCCGATATTCATCCAAGACCATCCTGAACCAGTTTTTACCAACAAAGATAATCGACTCTTTCCTCTCAGAACCGAGCACGTCATCGTAACAAAGAGCAAAGCGGAAACGCGCGACGCGGGCTATTCAATCGTCGGCGGACCGATCAAAATTCCCGGATGCTCAGCTTTCCGCGTCCGCTCGGGCCTGAGCCGGTATCGATCACTTAATCTCATCACTGATGAGACACGCGGCGTCGTCGTTACCGTCCGCGCGGCGAGGGGGGAAAGGATCGCGTCGGGCCTCGCGCGCGCGCGGGAACCGAAGATTCCGCAAACACGGGGGCAATTAATATCCGCCCGAAGCTGATTTCTTCTTGTTGCGGCTCATCTTTCATCCGGCGGTTGTAGTACGAGACGGGTCCGCGATCGACGAGCGGTTTTTCATCCATCAATTCTAATTGATGCCGCTCGATTTACCTCTCGTCGAAGCGGTTTTCGCGCGCGACTGCTCGCGCGGAGCCGGCCCCCCCCCCCGCCGCCCCATAATTCACGTGGCGTCCCCCCCCTCCCGCGAAAATCCCGGCAATCCTCGTAATGGATCCGCCGCCGCGGAAACGGTCGTCGCGCGGAAAAATCGAACGCTCTCGTCTTAATTTCCCGCACCTCTCTCTCTCTCTCTCTCTCTCGCTCTCTCTTGTGACTCTCGCCGTTGCGACGCGTCCTGCTCCGTCAGGTCGCGACGCTTATGAGATTCGTCGCCTCCAGCGCCATGATGCACGATCGACGACCGCCGCGGCATGAGAAAGATCGTCACGCGCCGAACTTCGCAGTTTCGAAGGGGGGGTGAACGGTGGCCAAGCCGTGCGAAACAGCTATCGGCTGGCAC
>NW_027585771.1:0-6491 GCF_028453695.1 Augochlora pura
TCCATTTCACGTCCGAATATCTAAAAAACGTCCATTTCACGTCCGAACGTCTTAAAGACGTCCATTTCACGTCCGACCGTTCGAACGGGGCTCCCGTATGGCCGATCACGTGCGCGACGTATCGGCAAAGTAGGTACACAGACCGCGGCGGTCATGGATGCGGAATTTCGTGCACGTTTCCCGAACAAATTGACTGTGTGTGTGTGTGTGTGTGTCGGCCGCAGCTCCGTGCGCCGCGTAAATAATTTCGGAGGAGGATGCGACCGGCAGATCGATCGATCGAATGAAATGGAAAACGTTTAACCGGTGCCGCCCCGCTGTCGACATTTTGTATCGCTCCGGTTCGGAACGGCTTTTTTAAACCGAGGGCGTCCGCAAATATTGCGGAACCCCGGCGCCGGGCCGAGTATCGGAGTCGATGTCGAAATGATCGCGCGTGGCCCGTCGAGAAAAGAGTTTGCGCCGTATTAAATGATCCTTGTGTTAGGTAATATAACATGCTTTTTCGTGTTGGACGTAATAAAATAAAATAGAATAAAATAATATAAAATAAAATATAATAAAATGGAATAAAATACAATAAAATATAATAAAATCAAATAAAACAGAATAAAATAGAATTGAGTTAAATTGAGATAAATTCGATTTTAGTTAAATTGAGTCAGATTACATTCGGGTAAATTAAATCAAATTAAATTAAAACAGATCAAACTAACTCGAAATAAATCGAATTAAATTGAAATAAATCAAAATAATTTGAAACGAATCGAATTAAATTAAAACAAATCAAACTAATTCGAAACAAATCAAATTAAGTTAAAACAAATCAAACTAATTATCGACGTTTGCGATAAAAATGCATGAAACTTGTCGCAGACGTTGCCGCGTCGCCGAAGACGTCGCAGAGCGACATTGGCCGACTAAATAACCGAGTATAGTTCATGCTGCAGAAAAATGGCGGCGGTCGGCCATCGGCTAAAGAGTATAGTTCACGCTGCAGGAAAATGGCGGCGGTCGGCCATCGGCTAAAGAGTAGCGAGGGGTGTCTTCCGCGCCAATCCGTTGGCATAATTTATCGGGAAGGGACAAAGGGCGGGGAAGGGCTGCTATCCCGAGCACGATCGAGGGAGCCGCGATGGAAAATGGCGCTCGTTTCACGAAATCCCTCCGCATAGTTGCGTTTCTATTCTGCGCCGAAAGCGTGGCCGGAAATGGGAATTTTAAGCGATTAAATGTTCCCTCGGCTTATGCGGGGGCAACAAAAGTATCGATCGGAGAGCTGAAATAATAGAGAGCAGCTTAATGAAGGCCCTGCGAAACGCCGTTGTTGCGGACTTATTCATATATCGGGGAGCGTTTAACCTGACATAACCTGCGAAACGCCGTTGTTGCGGACTTATTCATATATCGGAGAGCGTTTAATCGGCCGCTATTCTCCAGAGCCGCGTTCCAAACACGCGCGTATCCCCCAAAAGGCAAATAAATTGGAATCTATGACCCCCAATATTGGGACTTAGCCAGGCTGCCACGCGTTCCACGTTCCACTCACGCAAGATACAATCTCCGAGATTTTTGACGACGATTATACCCCCTTCTCTCCTTTCTACATCGCGCTTTTACTCTGTTTTCATTTTTCATTCGCGACTGTTAACCCTTTGGCTACGCAGACTTTGGCACAAATTTTACTACTATTAATTCTATATTAGTCTATATTATTTTCCTATTATTAATACTTTCTTACTGTAGAGTGTATTCGTGTTAATAACTCTACTTTACTGTACCCTATATTATCCTCATTATTAATTTCATTTTATTTCATTTTATTTCATTTTATTTCACTTTATTTCATTTAATTTCGTTTTATTTCATATTATTCTTGAACTTATTAATTCCATATCGTTAAATTTAGTGCACCCTACTATCCTCACTATTAATTTAATTTTATTTAATTTTATTTAATTTTATTTAATTTTATTTGATTTTATTTCATTTTATTTCATTTTATTCCATTTATTTAATTTTATTTCATTTTATTCCATTTATTTCATTTTATTTCATTTCATTCCATATTCTTCTTGTACTTCTTAATTCCATATCGTTGAATTTAGTCTAGAGCCATGTACAGTGTAATTTTTTATTCGCCGTTTCCGTCGTTTACCGCCGGTAGGATCGAACAATTTCAGGGAGAATGAGAGAACGCGCGCGCGGCGCATTCATCAATGGTCGTTAGAGTACGACCGCCGAAGATATCTCGTAGCCGTGATAAATGGAGCATGCGGTACACTGTCACGCATTCCATTCTACAGGCGAGAAAGCGCGTCGATAAGAGAGAGGGAGAGAAGAGAGGGTAGAGCAAACGTCAATGAAGCATTGGCGTCGCCGTTCGTGAGACGGGGCGCGCGCGAGACTATTAAAAATACATCAGCGCGGACGCAAACGAAGCGTGACCGAACTAAAAATACCTTGAATCGTGGCAACGGCCTTGCGTAACTTCGTGCCGGAGAAATTATTGCGAACGATACTCGCGAAAAGTTCGGCTGACAGTTGACTTTTTATAACGAATAGATAATTTATTCTCGTAGAAAATTCATCGCGTGACCCCGGGGTGTGCCGTTATCACCGGCGAAGAGGTTAAAAGTGTTATCACCGTTGGAGGAACAGCTGACCGAAAAAAGGGTGCAGTCCCAGACGGCTTTTTGCCGAGGGAAACAATCGGTTCGGTCGTTTGCGATAAGAGAAAGAGAGAGAGAAAAAGGGAAAGAGAGAGAGAGAGAGAGGAGAGCCGCGGATGGAGGGCCCTCTCGGACGGTTACAGTGCGAATGAGGATTTTATTGATAAGAGAGGGCCGCCAGTGAAAACGTTTTCCCCTCTTCGAACCGCCGCGCTCGCGGTCGATAATGCTTGCACTATTGGCTGTGGCTGCACCGGGTTTTCTTCCTCTCTTCTTGTTTGTCTAGGACGGAGGGGTGTAGGGGGGCAGGCTACGTCTATTGTTCCGCGGGCTTGTCAAACACAACGTTTCTGCTCGCGAATAAAAAGAGAGCATCGCTCGCTCGCCGCCCCATAAACGTCGATGGCTTAGACGTGATTTTATATATACTCTCTCCACCACTGAGCTTTGTTAACAATAAAAATATCTGTAGGAAAAATCAATCGTCGAAATATATTTTAACGCTATTAATTACTTAATTATAGTAGCAAATATAATCTTTATAATAGTAAGTATAATTTTTCCTAAACGGAATTTCTTTTTTAATTTAACTTTAATTTAATGGTTTATTTGATAATTGATGGAGTATGCGGATAAGTAATTTTATAGTTGAGAAATATGTAGGTTAGGTAATTTGTTCGAATGTAAATTGATAATAAGAGGAAGAACAAATAGGATTTTTATATTGTGGTTTGGTGTAATTATTATTGGGGTGGTTATGGGGTGGAACGCTATTTTTATGGTTTTAGTTTTATTTTTGCTATTGTTAGGCAATTTCAAGCAACTTTTTCCTTTACAGTAATTTTCTACGAGGCGTTGTTCAAGGGTTATTAGGGGAAAACGATGGCCAGTGAGAGGCGAGCTCTGTTGGCGCGAAGCAGCTGAGCTAATCAGCGAGACCAGGCCCCGCCCACTCGTCGCCTCAGCCGCCACGCGCCATCCGCGCTCGCCTCTCATTGGACCCCCATTTTTCCCTAATAACTCAACAACGCCGCCTCCTAGAAAATAGTTGCAAAGGAAAAATTTGTTCCAAATAACCTCAGCTACCTCCCTTTGCAAATCATTACAATTTTCAAAAAACATCCTACTTTCCACCCTTCGAAATCGTGTCTTAATATACTCTCCACTAACCTAACTACTTTTTAATATTTTCTCCACAAAAACCTCCTATAAAACAATAATTATCGCTATCAAAATTAATAACAATGTATCCTCCAGCCACGAGAGGGTTATGACAGCCTCGCTAACGATGATTTCTCGCGCCGTTGTTGCCGCGCGCGACGTTGTTCGTCGACGCGCGGCAACAACTAATTTTCGCGAAATTCGCGGAATTCCGAACACTAGAATTTCTAGCACCGGATAGGGGGGAAGGGAGGAGAGGTAGAGAGAGAGATGTATCAAGGACCCGACGATAGTCAAGCAGAGAGAGAGAGAGAGGGGGGCAACACACTAACAACCGAACTTGCGAAGGCCCCGGTGTGTAACTACGCTACCGTTGCCGCGAACGGGATAAAGCGGCCGGGTGGGTATTGGACAAGTTTCAAGAGCCCCAAATCACCGGTAAAGAGTTCCAAGTTCGCGCGCGCGAGCACCCCTCGAACACACACACACCACACACCACACACATGGCGGAATAACTATATTTATACGGAAGTCCGTTAACGCGGCCCGAGAGCGCGGAATCCCGGAATTTCGACGATCATTGCGGGCGCAACTTCACGGTTCTTAATTGCGAAACCACCCCCGGCGTCGAATTGGCTTCGTACTGTTGTACGGTAGCCTAAACATTTAGCGTGGGTCACTGATTAGGCTGACCTGTGTGAGTCACTTTTGTTTAAACACTGCGTCATACGTCGCAATAATAAATCATAGGATTTATTACTGTTACTATTATTATTATTATTATTATCAGGACGTTATTATAATAATAATAGTAATAATACGTTCTAATACGCTATAATAATAATTGTTGTTATTCTGATACTTTTTAGTAAGTTATAATAAGAATAATAATAATGGTATTATTAAATAATAATAAGAATTAATTATGTAACAATAAGAAGAAGAATACGTATTATTACGTTATAATAACAATAACATATTCTATTACGTTATTACCAACATTGTTACCTCCTAATACGTTCTATTTAATAATAATAAAAATAATACGTCCTAATACCTTATAATAACAATAATACACCCTAATACATTATCATAACAATAATAACCTTCTAATATATTATCAAAACAACAATACCTTCTAAAACGTCAAAATAACAATATCAAAGCCTAACAACAACAATAACAATTTCTTCCAATAGAACTGTTCACTGTACGATCGTTAATTATCGTCGAATCGGAAGGATAATTGAAGTGCAACGCGACGATAACAATTCTTCGGACATCGCGTCGATATAAATCGGTTCGGGGAAGTTCGAGGGGGCGGGATCGCGGAAAAAGTTCGGCTCTATATCGAATTCGGAGCGATGGCAGCGAATCCGGCGAGGAAAATGAAAAGTTATCGCTCCGCCAGCTGGAAAATTGATTCGTCCCCGCGTTTCGGACGTTTCCGAGCGTCTTCGATCTTCCGAACGTACAACGGAGACAATGGAAACGTCCTGGAAGTGGTCGACGGCTGGAGATATTCGGAAGAAGGGGGCGGGGAAGAAGGGGAGGGTGGGAAAGGGGTTGGTCGAACAATTAGCAGTCGGAGGGCGACGGCGGCGGCGATGTTCGGGGCTGAAACCTCGAGGACACCGTTTATTGACACTGGCGAGCCACCCCCGCCAGATGGTAATTACTTTTGTTAAGCAAATCGGCCGTAATTGCGCGCTAACGAGTACAATGAAATCGAGTTCGACCGGGTGTCGGGTAATTGCGGGCCGCGAGAACGCGACGGGGACTGTCGACGAATTATACGAGTTATTAATAAATAACGATAATTATTAAATTATTTTTAAATATGATTAAATATAACGGGGTTGCATTATTCATGGAAGAAGAGCGTGAATTGTTTAACTTGGAAGCGACGTGTGTTTTTCCTTTTTTCTTTTTTCCGTTATTTAATTTGAGGGGTTGATTTAGTGTAAACTATTTATTTATTTATGCATATTAAATATTTTACTATACAAGAAGAAGTTTAATCGATACTTGTGACTATATAATAGTCACAATAAAATATACCATGGATAATAAATACAAAAATAAATATGAATTTTATTAAAATAATAAATCGACGATTTCGGACGATTTCCGTCGATCGCCGTCACCGGAAGTCAGGTTATGTTATCGAAACGTTTGATCCTCGGGCCGATCGTGCTTCGAAAAGTTCCGCCGAAAAATCGATAACCTTTTATACCTGGTTCACCGGGGCGGCGCACCCCGTGCACCTCTGTTTAAAGTTCCGCACGGGGGAAAAGAAAGGGGGGGGGGTAGAAAGTAGGTTAAAGAGAACGCCGTGTACCATGCACCCGGGGAATCTCAAAGAAAAACATAACGGCGTCTCTACTTTGTACTTGCGATAATGAGGATTTTTCCAGACAAAGTCAATCTTCCCCTCTCCATCCCCCCCACCCTCAATCTTTTTCCTCTGTTTTTGTTGGACCTTGTTTCGATGACGCGATCGCTTAAAGTCGCAGGATTATAGAGAACGTTTCTGCAGTCTGTACACACGACGACGTTCTCGCGTCGATGCAAATTAGGGAGGGTGCTAGGGAAACTTATTATTTATAACAATATACTATATAATATATAACCTTGTATAGTATATACTATATAATA
>NW_027585772.1:0-1632 GCF_028453695.1 Augochlora pura
TTTTTTTTGTCACGATTCACACACGCATCTTTCTCTCACCCTTCGGTGTATCGCGCGCGTCAGAACCAGAGAGCGTCGTGTTACGCGCCCATGTCGCCGCTCCGGGGACAAAAATCTCTACACGGTTTTCCCCGTGGGACTGTTTTTGTAACGCTACGCTTTTCGTGTTTTCGAGATCCAGTTCGATGGCAGACGATCTTTGGAAATTGCTTTCGTTATTGTAACTATAGTTTTGTCGATGATTTTCGTCGTTGCGACGCGCGAGTTTTTGACGAAAAACGGAATAATCGATGCTTTGGGTTTACGCTTCCGGTAATATTTCAGGTTATAATTGATATTTATATATATATAAATATTGTTAATATTGTTATATATATAATTATTGTTAATACTGTCGTATATATAATTACTGTTAACACTGTTATATATATATGATATATCATACATGCTACATGATATAATATGCTATATGATATATGGTATATTATATGATGCATTGAATATATTATAATTACTGTTAACCCTTAGCACTCGGACACTTTCATTATGTTCTCTCAACAGGAGCAGTATTTGCTACTATTGCCAGATTAATCCATTGATTCCTAATTTTCACTGGTCTTTCATTAAATAAAAAATTACTAAATTTTCAATTTATTATAATATTTATAGGAGTTAATTTAACTTTTTTCCCACAACTCAGAGGCACTACTAAAATTATTCTATTATTAGAACAGAATAATTCGGTGCATATGAAATGTCTATTTCATTTTTTTTACATTACAATTAAAAATTGTACATCTTCTTTCAAAAGTTGTTGATTCGATCAAAGAAATTAAACTTTTTATAATTACTACTATTATAATTACTTACTATTACACTTTAAATAATTACTACAATAATTAAGAACGAAATAGCAGTAACCAACGTATCTCTAAAAGACATAACCTCGCAAGGGTTTGATCTCGCGAGTTAATCACTTACAGTAACGGCGCGACATCGCCGCCATCACCGCGCGCCATAAAACGAGTACAGCGGCTAGAAACGGATTCGAATCGCCAGAAAATTACACGTTAACCAAGCCGAGCAGCCGATCCGGCTGATACACACGCCGACCGAACAACATCGGGCCCGTTACTTTTAAACGCCGCTGTATCCGCGCGCGCGGTTTCACGCGTACACGTCTGTTCGCGGAAGCGGGACCGTTGCTGCTTTGAGGGGAAAAAAAAGGCGCATTTGGTATTACAGTAACAGCGTGGTTCGTCGATAACGGCGTAATTTTACCAGTGTACCACGGTTGCTGCGCGCGCGAACCGATAGAGAAGACAAAAAGTCCCGGGAACCGATAAAACACGCGAGAGCCGGCGCGCGCATGTAACCAGCGCGCTCGCTCGCTCGCGAGCGAGTACCGACGCGCAACGAAACACGGATCGGAACACGACCGGCTGTAAATCACCGTCTGAATCTAAACACAATGCCGCAACGATTCCTGCGGATCGTTTCAAATCTCCTTAGCGTGCCGCGCAGGCGCGCGAGTGCGAGGAGACACGGGGGGGATCGAGTGCAAGCCCGTGTTCAACGCGTGGAAACGCTCTCGCCGCGCCGCGGAAAACTCCGCGTACAAACAAATAACGG
>NW_027585773.1:0-1632 GCF_028453695.1 Augochlora pura
AGGTTCCAGGAACTGACTGAATCAATGTTTGTAAACATATCATTCATGGTGATATGTAGTAGGTGACGTCACGGTTTAGTCGGCAGCTTCAACCATTGAACACATTTTGTATTTCGAGTTTTTGTAAATTTATTGCCAATTTAAGATTTATTTTTTGTTACTAAAATTCAGAATTGTGGAGAAAAAGATGTATTGGTTGTAAATTATTTTAATCCCACTCTGATAATAAACACATTTTCGTTAACGATTTCATTTACTAAAGTTTTTCCAATAATTGTTGGCGAATTAAGTGAATTTAATGAGCTTCGAAAAGAGGTTAATATAACTATTAAATACTTCAAGGAAAATAACTATGAAAACGACCTACTATATTCAATGATTATTTCACACACCTAGCTTATAAAATAAATTGCTGATAATGAATATTACCAAAGATTTAGTATAACAAAATTCTATTACAATGAAATTGCGAAATAAATTTCTATGTTGTATTTTAGCATTTCAAATACGAATTAAACAAGACTAAAGTCTATAGTCACATATCAATGGTAAAAGATATGCAGAATGCTCTTTTTTATTTTATAAATCTCAATAAATCGTGTTCTTCCTTTAATAACTCACAAGGGAACGTTTGGGTTTCCGAGCTTATTAATTAAAGGTATAAAGGAGATTGCTTCAACAGAAGTAGTTAAGAGAAGTATTTATGGTTGTGTAGGTTCTGAAGTCAAAAGTAAAACTTTTCAAACCTTCAAAAAAGGAGGACGGAGTCAAAGTTCATGAAGCTTTGCTCTTCTACAACTTTCACAGGAGAAATGCCCTGGAGACCATTTTCATTTCCATGAAAACTGTTTAGTTTTTATGTACAGAGTGCGTCATTCAAATTGAAGCACTTTAGTACTCCAGTTTATATTTACAAATCAGAATAGCTTTGCAACGAAGCAGCAGCCTGCTGAGATGAACAATCCCACTATTAAAGCAAGAGACTACACCAGCATTTTAAGGAATTTTAAATCATCGATATTTTAAATATTACGGCAGGTAATGTACGTCGGTATATTATTTAAAGGACGAGGGAGACTAGAAAAGGTCTTTTAATATAGGCGTATAAAATTACTCGAAAATGTCAAATCGCCTTTTGTAATCAGAACTGCAAGCATTAGTATGAAATAGAATTGCTATAATAATGGAAACAAATAATATACAACAAAAGTCTAGTGACATTCGTAGAACTATTAACTTATAAACATACATATTTCTGCGATATCATACCTTTTCATCATCGTCCATCATTGAATTTCCATGAAATCTAAATTACTGATATCATTTCTGTCATAGAAATGTATAAATTAATATACGGATTAATTTCACACAAATGGTTCGTAATATGTAATGTTAATTTACACACGCTCGTGTTGCGTCTCTTAATTGGATATTAATATTAGCAAAAATTGATTTACGTAAAATTAACACACTAATGACCGGCCACGACTTAATTCGTGTTCTTATTGTGAATTTTTATTCTCAACAGTGTGTTAATTCAACAATTAACTGAAAACTACACAACATGTTCGTAGTTTAACGTAACTTCATATTGATAACAAGTAATATAACATTGGTAGAATTTAACGAACA
>NW_027585774.1:0-1632 GCF_028453695.1 Augochlora pura
TCCTTGTTCGCGCGGCGGAATCACACTTTCCCGAGCGCAGTTCGCCGAAAGAATGTTATTTAACGCGGTGTTCGGATGCGATTGTAAATTAATAGATCCGTGATGTTGGTCGCATTTATTTTGCAATTTAATTTGGGGAGTTATTACCTATTGATAAAATAGAAACCGTTCGATGAGAATTACGAAAGGCCTAATTATGGTGACGCGAAATTATTAAAGTAATTATTAATGTGCAGTTACTGATGAAGCGTGAATTTATTTTTGCAGCTACTGTTCTTAGGATTTACTGTGGTCAAAGGTAATATCAGCAAGCTTTATAAATTTTTTATTAGGCAAAATTGGGTAGAAAGTATTAGACTCAATATCAACGACGCTATTTAAATTATTTGTTGGATAATCGCGTCCAGGATTTTTCGATCGAATATTTGTCCAGGATATAAATGACGCGAGGCCGGAACAACGGGGGTTGAAAGCTCGGAGAGGGGGCTGATCTAGCTCTTTCTGTCAATTAAGGCGTCGTCGTCGCCGAGCATGTTCCGGCGTCGCGTCGTCGAAACTGGATAAAACGAGTCCGGGGACTTAGTCGCGTTAATTTTGCAAAACCGACACGTGTGCGCGGCAATTCGGAGACGGTACTCACGTTCTCCTGCACTTTCGTCTCGAACATCTCGAATCTGTCGTTGCTCTCCAAGTACTCGGTGCCGTTCTGCCAGGTGACGTTCGCCGCCGGTCTCGCCGCTCGCACGGTGCACTGCAGGAGGATGTTCGTTCCTCGCACGACGTGGCCCACCACCCCGTTCAGATCCATCTTCAGCGGTCGGACTGGAAAAGATGTCGTAGAAATGTTTCAACTTCTGAGGGAAACGGTTAGGGGTGGTTAACAATAGGTTTACGGAGTAATAAAAGCAGCCGTTTTATATTTGTTTATGAAAGTAACGATTTATTCTAATCGTTAATGTAATCGATAAATAAATAAATAGAAATAATTATAGTGAATATAATCGATAAATAAGCAATAAATGTATGTTTAAAATCGGAATTATAGCACGTTAACAAATCAGTGACCCGTCATTTTGACGGATTCCGTAAATCTAGTGTTAATATCGCGGAGCACGTGGGACAATTGTAAGTGTGATATAATTGTAAACGAGTCTTAAGGAAAGAAAGAGAGAGATGTGTGTGAGAGAGAGAGAGAGAGAGAGAGAGGTGGGAGAGTGCGAAGCATTTAAGGGTCAATAAATTTATTAGGAAAGGAAGTGTTGGTATGGAAGAAGAGGAAGGGGTGAGAGAACCCTATGTATAAACCACGTGCGCGGAATAAAGGGGCAGATTTTCTACTTTTATCGATATCTGTTTATCGAATAAATAATTAATAAAGTGTCGCTCTTTCTACCACCGTAATTCTCATCAATTTCAACGATAAACAGTTCTTTTCTAATAACCTGACATAACCCCGGTGCACAAACGTTCAATCACAGCAGACGTCACCCTAGAACAGTTCGCAATCGTAACTCGAATCGAGACACAGCCGTTCGTCCGGCTTCCATGCTTCGAAATTCATGGATTACCAGATGAAAACGCGGCGCGATTGTAATACTTTGCTCGGCGCCAGATAATCCGGTCGAGAGCGTC
>NW_027585775.1:0-1632 GCF_028453695.1 Augochlora pura
ATTTTAATTGATCTGTATTGATCTTTATAGAACTTTAGTGAGCTTTATTGATTTTTTATTAATTTTTATTGATCTTTATTAATCTGCATTGATTTTTGTTGATCTTTACTGACCTTTATTTTATTTTATTTATTTTTTGTCGATCTTTACTTATTTTTATTGATCTTTATTGACTTTAATTGATCTGTATTGATCTTTATAGAACTTTAGTGAGCTTTATTGATTTTCATTGAACTTAATTTATTTCCACTAACTTCCATTGATTTTTATTTACCTTCGTTTACTTAATCATCAATTAGTATGAATACTTTCCTTTAAACAGCAGACGTAAAATTTAACGGAATATTCACAAGCATTCCGTATCTCATTAAATTACTCGTCGAGATTCGATTCGTTACACCGTTCGTTTTTCATACGGCAAATATAAAATTTCTGGAAACTTTCTACCAGAATTTAACCGTTCCCCGGCTTTTTTAAGAACGGCAATTTCAACGAAATCGCATCGAACGAAATATTTACACCCACACTGTATTTCAAAGAGTTATTAGTTATTACTTACTGCAATTCAATTCGTTATCTTCCGTACATTTTTAATAGACCGACTATAACATCGAATAAATCACGCGCATTTATTCCGTATTCAAGCAGAAACGAAATGGAACTAAGTATTTATATCTGTTCCGTATACGAGATAATTCATTACCATAATTTGCTACATTTTCCAACTATTTTAAAAACAACAAGTAGAAGTTGCACGAAACATTTGTTACGAGCCGTAAAGGAGTTGTCGAGGACTCGTCAGATGGATGATCGAGATCCTCTGAATATTGCACTTGGTGCCTACTAATTCGATGGACCACCCCCTGTTGTGGGACCGAATGAATGACCTTATTTGTAACACGCAACCAAACTGTTACGCGTGTCTCTCTATGTCTTCTGTACTGTACTGTTTGACTCTCTACTGTATTCTGTCCTGTCCGAAGTTCTGATCTGTACTGTTTGAAGCTATGACGTGTACTCTCTGTACTGTTTGGATCTATGATGTGTACTGTTTCAAGCTATAATCTATTCTGTCCTCCGCGAATTCTCCATCAACCCCCTTTTTGGGCCTTAAGCCCCCTCCCTTTCCCAGAGTCGGGAAAATCCTGGCCATCCCTTCCAATGTGCCCGAGGCACGTTGTCTGTGGTGGGGATGACTGGTTCGGTTCCTCAAAAATAGCCTTTTACCATTACTAGCATCATAAACTGTAAATTGGTCATCCTTGTTTGAAGATCGTCCTTGGGCCCTATATAAGTCTGGGACCCTAATCCATATATAAGTCTGGGACCCTAAAATAGCCTTTTACCATTACTAGCATCATAAACTGTAAATTGGTCTTCCTTGTTTGAAGATCGTCCTTGGGCCCTATATAAGTCTGGGACCCTATATAAGTCAGGGACCCTAATCCATATATAAGTCTGGGACCCTAAATAGCCTTTTACCATTACTAGCATTATAAACTGTAAATTAGTCTTCCTTGTTTGAAGATCGTCCTTGGGCCTATATAAGTCTGGGACCCTAATCCATATATAAGTCTGGGACCCTAAATAGCCTTTTACCATTACTAGCATCATAAACTGTAAATTGGTCTT
>NW_027585776.1:0-1631 GCF_028453695.1 Augochlora pura
CTCTCTCGTATGGGACCGGATCGTAAAGTGACCCTTTATCGTAATTGAATCCCTGGCGGGCTTCGGCGCGTAGGATCCCCGGTCGAGTCGCGGAGCGTTCATTTCACTGTTTAAGGGAAATACGAGCGTAATCGTAGTAATTGCGACCTGGCCGGATGTTTATTCTGAGAATATATAGCGGGGGGGGAGGGGGAGAGGGGGGGGGGGGGGGGGGTACCGGCAGGATGGACGGGCAGCGGCGAGTACAATTTGCGTTTCATCAAAAAATTTCAATTCCCTTCGGACCCGTGGCAAAGAGCGCTGCGGATCGTATAAATACTGCGAGCGAAAACGTCGACGGAAACTTTCTGCGAACGGAAACCAGGCTAACGGATTTTTTTTCTGGCCAGTGTGTGCGATCTCCTCGTAAAATCGGCGAGCTAATCGGTGACCGCCGGCGGTTAAGCCAAATATACGCTCTACCGTTTCGCTGGGCTACACTGTTCGAAAAAAAGTTGCGACGCCCGGTTCCGCTCTCAGAACCCGATACCTTTGAGACATTTTATCACGGCCGATCGGATTTTTCGGATTTCTGCGGCGGATTCCGCGTACCGGATCGTTTGCGCGAACGGAAAGTCCGATGTTAAAAGTTCGATCGTAAAATAGGTAGTCGACTGCGGTGCCTTTGTAGTAATTGTAACGAAGGGAAATGCAAATGAACGGAATATTCCGATGCGTTCGTCTGTACGGAAAATAATTTCGTTCTTTCAATAGAAAATGAAAGACGGTTTGTTAACGTTTGGAGTAATTGCTGGAATACGGTTTTTGTGCATTTAAGGCGAAATTATGGAGCTCTGATTTGTAATAATATAAAGATTAAAGGAATTTTAAGATGGTATTAATATTAATGAATTTTTGAAATGCTTGTACAGATTAAAGGAATTTTTATATGAACTCGACACTTCTTCTCTATTTAAGGAAATTAATTTAAACAATTTTTATTTTGCATAAGAAATTGCATTCTGGTAACCATTATTTTAATGATATATTGTTCTAGATTCTATACTGTACTATAATCTTTTAATAATTTCTCTGATAGCTTTGTCCTGCTCTTTATTGACAAGATGCTAATTCAATTCGTTATAAAATGCAATTACTGTTCGAACAACACAATAATGTTCCTCCTAACAGTAATTTTGCAATCGGGGGAATCGTAACTTAAAAATTTGCCGAACCTAGCGTGAACGGAACAATTATACTCGCGGTTTGGCGAACCGATTGCAAATAGAAATTGTCCCGGCGTAATTGGATCGCCCGCGGCAGATAATCCAGTAATTTTTCGCAGCGATAAAAAAGATTGACGACGTAAATTATCGTTTTAACCATTTCCGTACGAAGCGGAGAGAATAAACTACGTCGCTATAGTACAGGCACAGTGCGCCGACCGAAAAGTATGGTACACGGCGCGCGTTGCATAACAGAATGCAAAGTCGCAATTAGAGTGGGCTCATGCAAATTGTAATTTTGGTGGGCGAAGTTGCCGGAAGAAAATTTCTACGGATTTTATTCGCAATAAATTCTATCCGGCCGTGAATTTGAATGTCTTTAGAGTAATTTTACGAGCCATAAATGCGACCGGGTTTGCGGCCCAC
>NW_027585777.1:0-1631 GCF_028453695.1 Augochlora pura
TTGCCATTACTTCAATGTTTAAAGATTGATAACAGAATTATTTAGATGTAACACACTTCACAGTAAGATCCATATTTAATAGACTAAATATTTTATTTTAGTTATTGGTAGGTCAAGGGGTTAAAATCTTTCGACGTTTGTAATTTGGTTTTACAGATTTCAAGATATTTCTCAGATAACAAGATAAAAAACGAGAGTTCCTTATTTTTCATCTGTTACTCCAAGTAATAATAAAATTGTAACAAAGTAGTTTAGTCATGGTCTAGTACACGAATCTCTCTATCATTTAAATAAATTATCGAATCCAGTTTTAGAAAAGTTATTGCGTTTTAGAACCTGTCTGAATATTAATAAAAGGCATTTTAATGTCATATGTGGTTATTTATATACATCTACATATATGTAGTGATTAAGTTATATTGTCTTCTTACTGTCTGAACTTTCATCTTCAATTTAGTATGAAAATTGTATCGATTAGTTATTTAGTTTCGTTTCTATCACTGTTCGAAGTCGGAAGAACGAGAAGCGCATTTTAGACATATTTTATTATATCATTTCCAAAGAAGCAAGCATCGCAGGCACGATTTTTATGTTATATACAGTATATTAAAATGAAGCCTTGAAAGAAAGGCAGTGTCAAAATTGATTCGTCTAATTGAATAAACTTATATTTTTAACCAAAAGCATTGAATTTTCCTTCTTATTTTGAATCCGCAATTACTTAGTTGCCAACCCAATATAATTTATGCTTCAATCGTGATATCCATTTAATAAATTCATATGTAAAAGTCTTTAAAATCTAAAAAATTTTAAAAGAATATATGTGGAATCGGTCATTTTGACCGACCAGGTAGGTTTAGTGTTAACCCTTTGCACTCGAGTATTGACTTTCAGACACCACTAAAATTATTCTATCACGTTGCAAAATAATCTTTGTAACATTAAGGTTTAGATTTAAAAAATGATCAAGTAGTAAATAATTTAATATTTATTATATATTAAATAATGTTTTTAATATATATTATATATGTTTATATATATATTGTTGTTGTTTAGAAGTTTTTAATAATACAGAAAGTTATTTAAAAAGTTGGATGTTTTAGTATTTATATTAGAATGAATTTATTTTATGAATTGGAAAGGATAAGATGGTTAAATTATAGATAAGTAAAATTAAATTTTTTACCTTTTGTTTCAGGGTTGATTAATATTTTTATAAGGAATTATTTATCTCGAAGATGAAAGAGTTAATTTTATATAATTTTTTAAATTTTAATTTAATTATTAATATAAAATTGGATGTCAGAAATAAGTCAGTTTCGTTGATATCTAGTTTTTTTTAGAAATGAATTTAATTCATATCCTTGGCAGGAGTCACAAGAATAAATTTTGTATGCGTACAAATTTATTTAGTTAAATAGAATGGAAATACCACGAACCAGAAAAATGATTTCAGATTTATAGTTAAAATGGCTCCGAGTGCAAAGGGTTAATATAGTAATTTTTACGTCTGAAAATGTTTTTCACCGCTTTTCGGGGGGGTGGTTCTAGCGGCGCCGTGCGACGTCGCGCCGCCCCGAGAGAGGTCCTTTAATAACGAGGGCCTTAACTTCGTCTGAAACTCTCGCGGC
>NW_027585778.1:0-1630 GCF_028453695.1 Augochlora pura
AAGTATAGTTCAAGTATAGTTGATCAAGTATAGTTCAAGTATAGTTCGAGTATAGCTTTAACAACATCGTAAAGCGCCGATATGGTTTTTTATATTTATAATACAATGCGAAGGCTATTTTGCTATCAGATTGTACAATGCATTAAATTCGGGATATTTAATTTTATTTTATCCATAAACTTTGCTATAGGATAGGCTATAGATTAGATAGGCTATAGGATAGATTTTAATGACATGCAATTATTTCACCTTATATACACTGAAATTATAATAAGTGTTTTTGTAGAGGATATATTTAAAATTATATTTTAAATGATCAAGAATTGCACTTATTTTGGCTGATATTTAAATTTAAAAGTGCTTTATTTTTGTCTAAATTTATCCAATTATGGTACTCCTTATACAGAGTGGTCCACCTAAGTACGGCCACCTAAATATCTCCTCTAATTACGGAGGTACGTAAAAAATTTGTTTTGCTATTTCAATGGTTTGGGAAAAGCTATCATACTGCAAAAAAATCTTTTTCGAAGTTTTCAAGGTCGTCGATGTTTTTTTGCTTATAATTGTATAATTTTTTTACCTAAATATCTCCTCTAATTACGGAGGTACATAAAAATTTTTTTTTGTAACTTATATAAAAATACATTCAGATATGTACATTATATGACCTTGAAATGACCTTGGAAATCAAAAATTAAATAGAAACGACAATGGCCGTACTTAGGTGGACCACCCTGTATAGCATAGTTCACGCTGTCTATTCGATAAAGAATTTTGCTGATTATTTTACATCGCGAAGAAGAAATAATTAATACGAAATTCTTAGAAAATAATCTTAATATATTAGTTCGTGTATGTTAAAAAATAATTGCAAAACATCTTTGCTATTATTACGTCGTTCGAAATTGTTGCAATGACCATGATTTTCCGCGCGACAGTATAAAATTTTTTTTTTTTTTTTTTTTTTTTTCATGAGGAGGGGAATGCGTTACGCACACCGACCCGGGGCGCGTAACCGACCAGATGTTGAGGTCGGTAGTGTGGGACTACACCCTCTGGTGCTACCTACTAAACCCCTCCTCGGGCCTCTGCCCTTAACTCACTCACGCCGGACCCGCCTCTCGGCATTACTGTAGAGTGAGTGAGTGACTCTAAAAAGGTCAAAAAAGCCGTTTAACTAAGACCACGACAAGCCTGTGTCCCTATTCTAGCTCTTCCTCTCCTTTTATTTTTTCCTCTGGAGTTGTTAGCCCCGGTCGTCCTCTTCTGAATTTCATTCAGGGTCTCCTCTTTCTCCTTGAGAACAGAGGAGATGTAGTCCTTAGTCTTTTGACACGTGTCCTTGTCCTTAAGCCTATCCATTAGGAGGGTCATGTCGAAGTGTCCAATTTCCTTATATATCGCGTCTCTGCGCTCGTCAAAATGTGTGCACTGGAACAGTGTGTGGCACACTGAGTCCTCTGCTTCCTTGCACTTGAAGCATTCCTCATCCGGATGCTTGCCTATCCTATGAAGGAAGTCGGCGAAGCATCCGTGTCCCGTTACGACCTGCGTGAGGTGAAAATCCATCACCGGCGGACCCCACGCCAGCCATGGCCGAATGGATTTAATCACCTCCGCAGTGACCCTA
>NW_027585779.1:0-1629 GCF_028453695.1 Augochlora pura
CGCGTTTCTTTAGAGGATGTTGACTAGGAGACCAAAACTGTGGTCAGTTTAACAGTAGCAAGTCCCGCGTCCGTCCGTGTTCCACTTCGACTTAATTGAAAACAGTGCTTGGCCTTCTTCGAGCGAATGCGTTAGCCGGTTACTTTATTCTTATTGTTATTTCACCGTGGCTTCGCCTTGAGCTTATTTCTTTCGGACGCCGCGCATTTCTATCTTCGCGTTACCTACTGAGGAACTTCGGTATTTACATTCTGATTACTTCCCGCTTTTATGTTTATGTTTCTGTTTGTCCGTGCCTGGCGGGGAACTATTGTAGAACTTTTTAACAAATCTCGTCGCTTCCCTGCATTTTTGGCTCGCTGAATTTATAAACGTTCGAGATAAGATCCTGGCTCGCTTCAATTTCGCGATTGTTCATTCGCGAAGAATGTAATTATTTCATGTGATTTTTGGTACACTGTGGATCTTTGTGCTAAATAAAAAGTGTTTTCGTTAAATTTACCATTGTTGGTTAAGTGACTAGTCTAACATTTGTGATTTCATAATTATTATAATAATTATAATATATAATTTAGATAAGTATGAATATAATAATAATTGTACTGATTATGAAATATAATTCAAATAAGTATATTTATAATAATAACTATAGTAACGATTAAATATAACTCAAATAAGTATAACTATAGTAATAGCTGTATTAATTATAAAATATAATTCAAATAATTGTGATTATAATAATAATTATAAGAATCAGAAAATATAGTTCAAATAAGTATAATTGTAATAATAACTATAATAATTATAAAACATAATTCACATAATTATAATTATTATTTTGTAATCATATAATTATTATAAAAATTGTGCGATATATAAGTAAACTCCATCTTGTAATATTTATAAGGCGATAAATGTTAGTCGACTTTTAGTCCTCGATAATTTTATTGTTAATTACAAGTTGCAATTAACTACGTAAACATTTGTTTGCTTCTCTGGCTATTTTATTAACTTGACATTAATATAATAATATTTTCGAATCGTTTAAATATTGTTGCTGTTTTGCATTTGATATTTAATGATTTTTTTATTTACGGATAAATCTCCTATTTAAAAAATTGATCTTCGAATAACTCGAATAAATAGAACATTATTAACGAAATAAATTAAATATAAGTCGAATACATTATTCGAATAGAAATTGTAAAATTATTGGAATAAATTATTCGAATATAGGGTTTGTTTAATTATTCTAATAAGTTATTCTAACAGAGACTGTACAATTGTTCGAACATATTATTCGCACAGAGATTGTAAAATTATTCGAATAAATTATTCGCACAGAGAATCCATCAATTTTATTTAATTTACGGAAATCCCATTTGTAGCACAGAAATTTAATAGAATAAACACCGACAAATATAAAATATACCAAATGAAAATATTTAAAGAATTCACACACTATTATGTTTATTATATATTAATTTTATATTTAATATATAAAATATAACGTTATCGGATTCGAGTTCGATAAGAAACTCAAAGGATTCATGCTGTGCCACGAACTTGTAAAAGGAACGAGTGAACATTCATACCTAACAGCTTATTATTATAAATAAGTACCACGAG
>NW_027585780.1:0-1629 GCF_028453695.1 Augochlora pura
TTCGATGATCGAGCATTCAATAATTGAGAGACACTATAGCACTGTGATATTATCCATTCAGTCTTCAATTTAATATCTTCAAGTGTATTATTGATATTATTATTCATGTGAATGTTCTTAATTTCATTATTAATATTATCATTGTTAATTAATTTTATATTCTCAATATCATTAAAAAATTTACATCTATCAATATTATTATTTACATTATTTTGTAATGGAGGAATACACATTATATTGGGAAATAAAAATAATATAGAAATATTCATCCGAGTCCTCGAGATAAATCGAAAAAGAAATCAGTCTTATCGTATGAAAAACGCTGTCTTTAACCCCTTGCACTATAATAACGAATCAGACTTGTGATACAGATTTCATGGAAGATCTACTAAAAATGAACATTATTAATTTCTTCTACGTCGAAACAAAGATATAAGTACATAAAGACAATAAAAGAAAGAAATATTCTCTGGTCCCATTATTAAAAATATTAAGGACAAATGAGTGCTAACCAACGCAGCGCGAAAGGAACCGCAGCGCAAGTCTAATAAAAATTTATTAATTACCAGAGTTTCGAGAGATAATTACTAGAGATACCAGAGATAATTACCAGAACATCGAAACATCTATAACAGAGAATCGACGATTTTCAATTCTAACCTCAAATGAAAATAAATCGCTAAAATCGCTCCAAAAATCTCACACGTTCATCAAATTCAATTTCCCGATCTATTCCAGGTAAAATCTCTCGACGACCGCGAATCCAAGATCGGCTAATTAGCGGCCAGCAACAAGTAAAACCACCGAACGCCTAACAACAACGCGAACCCGCCGACCTATCCCCCGCGACAACACCGTTCGATCAGCGAACAAAGAGAGCCGCCGCGTACTTACGCGTCGCGTTTCTCGGGAGAGCCGGTGCACAGCGATTCCCGAGGCACAAACGATTCATTATTCATCCATCTGCGTCCGGGGCTACCTGGCTTTTCCCATTCAGATCCCCGTTATGGAACAAGGGGTCCAGATAATAAAGATCCCGGCACGGTTGCGGAACCCGCGAAGCAACCCCGTATTTGAAATCGCGGAACGGAAAGAGAATATACTCGCCGGCGGGGACGCGGCGGGAAAAGAAGCAAGAGAAAGAGAGGGAAAGGGAAAGAGATAGAAAAAGAGGGAAAGAGAAAGAAAGAGAGAGAAGTAGAAAGGAAGAGAGATAGAGAAAGAGAGAAGTATAAAGAGAAAAAGAGATAAAGAAAAAGAGAAAAAGAAAAAGAGATGAAGAAAGAGAGAAGCGGAAAGAGAAAGAGAAAGAGAAAAAGAGAGGAAAAGGGACGGGCCGCTTACGGAAGAAAGGGTAACGCAAACCACATTTAGAGGGCGCGGGGAGGTCGGGGAGGGGGGGACGAGCGGCGATTAACGAAGATCAAAGTCCTCCCGCAGCCGACAAGCTTTTCATCGCAACCGAGTTGCGTGTACACTCGGCACGGCGCACAAAGAGTTAGTTAACTGCGCGTCCGCCCACGCACACAGCTCGAGCTACGTGAAAGTTGCATAGCGGCGAGGCCGGTTGTCAAAGGAGGGAACGTCTCGGGGCCTTTCCCTTCCCCTCGGTTCCATGGCTTTTCACGG
>NW_027585781.1:0-1628 GCF_028453695.1 Augochlora pura
TCGGCGAGCACCGGCGCTGTTTTCCACGGAAACCGCGTCGTAGCTGGTTGCTCTTTATTTCACGGTATTCGAGCTGCGCCGCGAATATTCTTGACAAACGGCCGCGCGCGCGCGCGCCGTGATTTTCGCGACTCGTTCTATCCGCGGCGATAATGAAAAATATCGCGGTTTGGGGGACACGTGCGTCGCGTCGGTGCCGAAGGGGGGGCCTCGAAATGCGCCGAACAATGCGCGCGAGATGCCGGTTCTTCCTTCTAGTTTTTTTTTTCGAGGGGAGCCGATGAAGCGGCCGAATCGCGGAAATTTCGGGAATTTCGAGACGCGACGACTCGAGTTTTGGCGAACCGTTCTCGAGCGAAAAAATATGGTGAAAAGTTGGCAGTATGGATTATGCAAAGTTGGGTTAATTATTAAAGGGTGATAAATAATTTTTGGAAGTATAGCAATGGGTTTATGTTTGCTTAATTTTTATTTTTGGAACGATGACATTTTCGAATAAAATATCGAATAAAAAAATCATCCCCCGATTGTCACATCGCAATATTAAAAGAAACTAAAATTCTTTAAAATTCCCCTAACCTTTTACAATCCTCCCTACTCCTTCCTAGCTAAAAAAATTTATGAAAAAAATCCTTGCAGGCTGAATTATCGCAGAAATTTTTCGGGAACGCTCGAAGAAATGTTCGACAATTACCGCGACACAGTTTCGCCGATTTCGCCCCGATAAGATCACGCGGGCAGTGGCTAATTGAATGATAAATCCAGTCGCGCGATTATTAACGCGCGCATTAACATAGTAATTAGATATTAGCGAAGATTTATATCTTTTATCGAGCACAGGGCCGATCGATAAGCGATCCTGTCCCGCGAACGGCGTTATTTAGCCGCCTGCGTCGTCGAAACCCCCGCGTGGTCGGTTAAAATTCGAACGTTTTTCAAGGAGATTTACGGCCGCTCGTTTTTCCGTCCCCCCCTCCGCCGCATAAACAATGCAATCAAGTTAATTAATCGACCCGGGCTACTTATTAGGCGATGATAAAAAGGGCCGATCGGGGGCTGTATGGATAATGGAGAGCCGCCGGGGACCGCGGAATCCGAGCTAACCAGATTATGTGGGTCGAATCTTTCCGTTCGGCTGTGTTTTATCGCGGCGATGCATATTTACGGTGCCTTTTTTATTCGCCTTCAATTTTACAGTTTTATTTGTTCCGTTTAATCGGAACCGTTTCTATGTGTTGGAAATAATTCGACAAATTTTTTTACTAATCTTAGAGAATTTTGAACGATAGTAAATTTAAACAATAGTTCCTTCAAACAATAGTACCTTCGTCAGGAATCATTCTTCGATCGATCGACTATATAAAAATCGCGTTTCTCGAATAGGTTAACCCTTTCGCTCCGAAAGACGGATTTTTCCGTCATCCATATGAAAACTCGCGGAGCCGAACGCCGGATATATCCGACATACCGGTAAAATCGCGGCCTAATTTTTCGATGGCAACGCTTCTCGCGACTGACGCGTGAATCTTTTAACGAAACAAATAAACGACACACTTCGCTCAAATTATATTTGTTACACCTGCATTTTTCGATTAAAATCGAATTTAATAATATTATTTAATATTATA
>NW_027585782.1:0-6483 GCF_028453695.1 Augochlora pura
GTCGCCAATAACTGCAAGTGTACTTGATGCGACGTAAAATATGAGTGAAAAAAGAAATCTGAATAATGCTCGACTGCATGGAAGTCCATCTCAAAAATCGACGACAGTATCGCATTCGCAGCGGTGGAGCCCTTTACCGGGCCGAGCCCGTTCGTATGCACCGTGCAGAAGTCGCGCGTTGCAATGCACCGCGGCGACGTGAAAGTAGAAAGTGCTGCAGGCAGGATTCTAAGCCGTCGATTCGTTCGAGGAGTACACCGTACACCTGCTCCGAAGGAGTCGAACGGCGCGGCGTCGTCTTCCCGATGCATCGGCACGGCCTCGATTTCGAACTCGCTAGAGAACTTCGCGATCGACGATCGGCGATCGTCGATCGTTCGGGCACCGCGGATCCGCAGACTTCGCGGCACCGTCCGCGCTTTGTTTCGCGAGCGAGTTACGCGCGCGCCGGAGCTGGTAGGCGGGTACGCGAGTTTCCGAGCGTGGGCAGCGTAACGTCACGCCGCGAGTACGCGTCCTTTCAACAACGCTACTTCCTCGGAATATAATCGCGCGGCTGACACCTTGAGCCCGGTGGGCGCTGCCGCCTCGTTATGGGACCCGGAGTTTTAGACCCTCGAGCCGGTAATTTCGCGCGTTCGTGCCGGGCTTGGATGGTAATTAGCGGACTCTGGGTTGGAAAGTCGGCGCGTACACACGCGCTGCTGTTTTGTAATTGATGAAAAATTGTTTCGCAGCTGAGATATGGCGGATCGCAAATAATGGTGAAGATACGATGGTGGGTGGAGGTGTTCATTGTAGCCCGTGTCATCGAGCGTCTGCTGAAGTCGGAGATTACGCAATTTGACGCGCGATCTCCTAGAGCAGGCGTCGACAACCTATGACCCGCGGGTCATCGAGTTGCTCATTTTAGAATTTCGTAATTATAATTGATTTTAAGGTGATTATAATTTTGAATATTCCTGCTACTAGAACCACAAAGGGAGATCGAAATGACTTTTTTAGCATTTCGTACAATTATTACTCGTTTTAATACAATTTAAAATTAAAAATAAATTATTTTATTAACATTTTATCCAGTAAAATTGATCTTATTATATACATGTAAGACGCCTGTCTTAGACTCTAGACCAGCCTTGTTACAATAAAATATCGTGTCAGGCAGCCCAGTGTCGAGTTAGTTGATTCCGGACAGAGTGTTCTCGATTTACCCACGAGTACCAGGTAGCCTGGATCCAACAGACCCAGCAGGGTTCCCATCGTTGGGGAATCGGCATCCAAAAAGATCCTGTCCAACTAACAACGAGACCAGGATCGAATAACAGCTAAAGTAGCACGGGCTCCAACCTGTTGGCCACTAGACAAGTGTCATCCAGGTCCAGCGATCGGTGCTAAGTAGCTCCTGGCCCAACAACAGAGCCACGCCGCCCGCCACAACATGGAACGGCCGCGTCCGAGTGTCCTGTTGAACGCGTTTCATCGGGGATCGGGTGACGCGTAAAGTGGTCTAGAGAATAGACCACGTCGACTCCGTACAGTGTCATCCCGTTTCACTGTTCGGTAGCAGGTAGCCCATACACCCTGCAGACCTACGTGTTAACGGTAAAGAATCGTGAAGGCTTGGGGATTAGCTTGGCCACGGATCGAATAACAAAACCGGCTGGCTTGCAAATCCAACGGAGTGGGGGAGAGGAGAGCGATCGGTCTCGCTCGGTGTCCTGGTTGTTGATGCGTGCCGTGCAAGGACTCCGAGAGGACTTAGCATGCGCACACGTGGTCTATCGAAACACACGCATTCACGCCTCGCGGATAAACGGGCGAGACGTTGCCGTTGCCACTTGGTGTTGCCCAGTTGCCAGTCGCTGTTGCAGTCTATCGCGTCAACTTCTCCCGGCGTCGGACAGCTGAACAACAGTAGCCGCGATTTCCCCTCCGGAGCACGGCTATTACCGCCTCGATACACGGGCGTAACTTTGTTTTATTAAATAAGCGGCTTGCATAACCCGGTTGTGTACGCTTTCTGCGCCGCGGCCGACCACTTTCAGAAACCTCGAGACGCAATTTTCGCAGCGCTGCTGCGGCTGCTGCTGCTGCTGCTGCGCGGAACGAGCATTTTCTTGCCGTTTGACCTCAATAGGGACAACCGGGGCCTCTAAACGATGATTGAAGCGATCCGGATCGAGCCGGCACCGTAATTCGCGTGACGCGATTCACAGTTTCCCCTTCGACTCCTCTCCCGGGGTCTCGAAAACAGGTGGGGCCGCACAGGTGCCCCAATTCGGCGGAACTACGACACCTGACGCGGGCCCGTCGTTTATCAAGTACGCTAAACTAATGTCATGGAGCGTGCCATGTCCGACTTACTGGCGGTTCACAGGATACGCGACTATTTGAATAATAGACGGTGATCTACGAAATTCAATGACGCTGAAATACTGGATCAATTCCTTATTTATTAGAAGATAAGCAAGAGATGTATTAAATTCTTTTACTCTGTTTAATATTTAATTTGAAAAATGTACTACTAAAAAAACCAAAGCAATTGGTCATCCCCCAGTAAATGGCTCCACTGCCCTATAAATCGTACAGCACACATTAATCGCTTATAATTAGCTAGCTTCAATTAGTAATTTCAATGTTACATCTCCATCGATCAAAATAATAAACAGCATCGTCTGTGAATATTTTGAGATCGAATTGTTAACATGTTTGAACAAGAAAGCATTGGAGGTTCCGATGACCGAGGTTCAAACCGTACTCTCCCATCGGAGTCTTCCCGGCACGTACTTCGCCAAGTGTTTCCCAACGCGAGATCCAGCACAAAGAGTACACGGCTGACCATTTCCTGTCGATCTGCATGATAGTAGGACCCCGGGTCCCATTGAAAATTCCCATCGTTATGTTCGAGGATCCTCGAAAGACCGTCCAGATGTCTTTTATCGCCGCGTTCAAGGTAAACAGAACACCTGTTCGCAATTTCCTGGTCAGGTAGGTGTCGAAGGCCGAAGAGGTCCCCAGGTACGATCGCCGAAATTTATCTTTGTTACGGGCGTCCTATTCTAGTCTCGCTTTTCCCTTATCCTTTCGCCTCGGAACCTGTTACACGCTGCGCCGGACAACTGGGAGCCGTGGGCCAGCAAACCGACGTGTAATAATACGGACTGGTAGGCTGGAAGGTAGGTTGTGCACGGTGTGCCGCAGGAGGAGCTACCTTAACCTGTTCGCCGCGCTCGAGATCGGGTCACCCCGGGAGAGGGGCATCGGTCTTGCTCGAGGTACCGAGCGGGAAAGGATCGGACTCCGCTGGATCGTGATCGGCAGCTAGACCAAGGATAAAACGCTTCGAGCACCGGAGCCCGCTTTCCTGGAACACACCGTCTCCTCCGCGGCCTTTTTCCGCCGCGCGTCGATCCGCGGCGCAGTAAGCCTCGTTTAATAGCGATCGGAGGCAGTAAAATCCACGCTAACTACGAGATTATGTTCTTTGCATCTGCCACGGCACGGTTTCGACGATTTCCTGGCGTCGTTCGTTTCCAATACTCGCGGGCTTTTAGCTTCTTTTATCCGCTTTCCGACGCATTTCTCTCGAGACTGTTGCGAATCCGCTCGTTCGAGGTAGCGGCTCGATGCACGGCGACGTTATGGAGACGTCGTAGGCTTTTAATGTCGTTGGAATATGTTCGCTGTCGTCTCGACAACGCGTCTATTACTTATAGAAGAATTGGATTTATACGCGCGGATGGTTGCTTTCACTGCTTGGTAATTTTATGTCGAGAGTATTAAATGATTTTTATGCTCCTACCAGTTCAAATAAAAATTCAGTTCAATTTTCTGATAAATGCATAAAAGTCTAATAATTATGGAAGATTAATAGAAGACAGAAAATAAATATTTAGAAATTAGAAATTTCAATATTTAAAGAAAACCTTATACAATTATCATATTCATATATTTCCTATTATTCAGAAATATCCAGTATAGTTCACAGAGACAACTGCTGCCTAAATCAACGTAACATTATAATCGTCATTAAAGAAGAGCCGTTCCCCGAAGTCGAAACTGCGCGTTTCTTTGCAATTTGTCTCGACGACCGCATCGAATAGTAAAAAGATCCGCATTTTCCGACGATCAATAGTCGTAGGTCGAATACGGTGGCCAGGGACCGACCCACGAAAACGGCTTTCTTTGGTCTGCGGAACGGCGCGAGCCGCGTAAGATAGAAAGTAAAAAGATCGGCTGGAAAAATGCGCAGGCAAAGACCGGCGCGGATCGGTGGACGGGCCCCGCTCCGGGTCGGTCGTTACACACGAGCGTGTGTGCCGCGTACGAGACGCATAGGTGTACGTTGCACCTTTCCACGCAGGCCAGTGTGGCGGATGCGGGTGGGCGGACCGGGATCGGGCCTGTGCCAGTGCAACGGAGCCGTGGAGCCCACGCGGGAACCGAGCATCGGTAATTAAACATTGAACGAGCACCTCGTCCGACGTAGTTCTCAGCGACGAATCTCTGACTCTTCGATCACCGCAAGTGCCAAAACGGTTAACTATTGGGGTGTCCCATGAGTTTCTTCCCTTTTTTTTATGCGAAATGAATACACGATATTTGTTGTTTAAGGTGAATTTATTATGTTATATATGAACCTGTTCTATAACCTTCCATCTCTCAGGAAGCCTCATTATATCTCCTCTTTCCAAAATTGTTGAAGCTTATTTGCAAAATATTCTATAAAATAGGCCATTTTTCTGCTATGGCGGCATTTTAATTGATCCAGTTGATAATTTTTATCACCAACGAAACGTACTTTGAATGAGCTCTGGGACGACTGAAACCGATGCCATAAACGGCAAAGTGATAAGACTGCATTTTTGTATAAACACAGCCACTCGGAGTCACTCATAGCGCGTCGCGGAAGAAACTCATGGGACAACCTAATAGAATCGATATCGTCGCTGACTTATTGCATCTTATCGAGCGAACAGCAGCGACGATTGGCAATTAACTATCTGGAACGATCGGTGTTCGCTTTGGACCGATCTCTAACTTTCTTTGACGTCTCGGCCGTCCGGATCGGTTTCTGAAACGCGGTTTTCTAGAGCGACGACTGAATGACGCGTGGAAGAATTACGGATCGATGGTAAGTAGAGAATTATCGGATCGCGAATGATACTTCGCGAGGACTCTCCGCGGAAAGCTACATCTGGAGCGACGCTGTCCCAGGCGCACGGTTAATCGGACTTTCCCTGGTTCGCCGGTGTCGTCAAAGAGACCAGAACGTTAGCGTGACCACGTTAACTGCCGGATACGCGAATGGATCTATGCGCTCTTTGTCTTTTACTGGTTTGCTGCTGTACGCTGTTTAGCAGCCCTCGGCTAAGGCCTCAACCGTGAACCGCGCGATTCAGAGTACTCCTGGAGTGGCTATTTTTAATGTTGGGACACGTTCTTATCGTAACGCAAATGTATGGAAACTGATAGCTTAACAGATGATTAAAAAGACATTATACCAAATGGTGAGCTACGATTTCTTGCAACAGGGTCTGGAAAACCAATTAAAGAGATACAATTTTTGTGGACACCATACAGATTCGAGGTTCGGTTCGACTGCAATATTTTCAAGTATTAACAGCAAGTTTACACGCCAAATATTTTACTTCAGTTGTTCAATCTCCGTTTAGATAGAATGTAACATTCTTAGTGTCAACCTGGAGTATCTTGTTTGATGGGTAGCCGACGCGATGCATCATTAACACGTTGAATGCCACGCCCATTTTACAGGAATTGTCCGTGGCGCCACGATGAATTTTCTATTATGCGATACATATAATGTCACATAATAAAACTATATTTCATGTATAAATAAAACTATTTTCAGATGTTTTATAAGGCATTCATTTCCTCACACCACTACATCAACGATGATAATAATACAAAAATTATAAGTATTGTCATTTGTTTAAATTATATATATTTTCATCAATCTGAGCGCGCCGGTCACCGGTGGCCCCCATGGCGTCACTGCCAAGTTCAGTGCGGGTCACCGGTGACCCCCGTGGCATTCAACGTGTTAAGTCGCTCTAAATAGCAGAAAAATGAGATGTCTGAAAAATCGTGGTTTCTTTTGAATTGTATACGAGCGAACTGTAGCAAAGGGTTATCCAGTCGACCAATAAAACTGTTACTATTATTATTATCACTGTAAGAACACCGGCTCCTCCAGCATCGACGGCTCGACATCGAAAAATCGGAAATGCGCCGATCTCGAAGAGACATAAGTCCCCGCGGGACTCGTCGCCGGGGTTTCTTGCGGCAGCCACGAACGGGTCCATTCTTTAATTTCAGAAAGCCGGCCAGTATTTCACCGAGAGTCCCTCGCGAGAGGGGTCCGGCTTTCGTCCGGAGGACCGGGAAGAAATGAGTCGGCAGCCGGTCGAGGGAGCTACGACAAATTAACTACGCATGATTCCGCGAGGAGATAGCCGGGGG
>NW_027585783.1:0-1628 GCF_028453695.1 Augochlora pura
AGGTAACTATGGGACCATGGGACCGAGTGAACTATGGGACCATGGGATCAAGTGAACTATGGGACCAAGGAATCGAGTGAACTATGGGACCAAGGGACCGAGTGAACTATGGAACCAAGGGACCGAGCGAACTATGGGACTATGGGTCTATGGGTCTATGGGTCTATGGGACTATGGGACTATGGGACCATGGGACTATCGAACTATCGGACTATCCGTGCAACCGTCCAACCGTCCATCGATACTTATATCCAAACGATTCCTTCTACTTGTCAATACAATTGAAAAATCGAATTAATAGAAATGGTGTAATTATAATAATAATATGTATATATAATATACAAAGGGTGTCAGAATATGCGAAAAAGATTATATAATAACTAACAAGATACACAGAGTAATCCACCTTCGGCCTAAGTATCTCGTCGAATGACGAAGTTGCAAAAAGAATATCACGCATTGAATTTGATTAATACAGATAAGAAAAATACTTTCTTCTGAAGATCAATTCTTCGAAATTATCTTCCATGTTGTTTTTACACTTATGCGCATCTTTTTCGTTGAAGCAAGATAAATTAATTACATTCGCCATGGGTCTCCTCGCATGAGCGAGTAAAACAAGGTTTTTCCGGCATTCAACAGCTTGTTCAGCTTCATGGAAATTTCCGTTTTATCATGAAGTCGCGGCAGGATTAAAAAAAGTATCTGAAAAATCGGAACAAAGAACACGTGTGTCCTGTCGGCCGGAACATGACCCTCCAGCAACGGTGAAACAGTAATCTCGTTAATGCCAACGTTTTAGCATGATACTTTGAATGCCTCGAACGGGTAAAAGTAGAGTACGCTGATTATCTCACTGTCGCCTTTCGTGCAAAATTACGACTACGCAACGACAGTTAATGTCAAACAGAAAATCGAAAGGAGCTTAGCCCGTCGACAAACATCGCTTTGCCAAAGGAGGCCCTCAAAGTAGAAAATGCCTGCTCCGCTGTACACTTTCCATTGATCATTTTGTGAAGCTTCGCGAAAAAACGTGTGCACACAGAGCAGAAGCAATGCATAAATTGCGGATCTTCGTGCAACTCTTTGTAGTACCTTCTTATTTCAGAATTTGCTATAGATCACGCTTTCATAGAACAAGTGGAACAAATACTGCTCAAAAGAATAATAGCATCGACTTTAGGTAAAAATTGGTCAACTTTGACTGACGACAACTCCGCGAAATATTATCGTAGGTTGATGATCTTTCCCTCAAATTAAAGCTTGAGACCTCTACTTTAAGATACTATTTCTCGATTTTAGATTCGACACGCCCACACCGCTGTGACTACTTAAAGCTGAAGCCATGTTTGTCATATCGAAAATTGCCAAGTTTGACGAAATGTACTGCGAAATGCACAGTATGACAACCCAAAATTTCGAGTGGCGAGAATGTGTTTCATTTAAAATTAAGAAAATGTATCTTAAAGTAGAGGTTTCAAGCTTTGATTTATAAAAAATGTTATTATGCTATAATGATTTATGGCAGAGTAGTGATTAGTCAAAGTTGACCAACATTTATCCAAAATTTTTCTATCCCACAATCTTTTTGTTTCACACTTCGCTTCGTGACACCGCCAAGGAATCGC
>NW_027585784.1:0-1628 GCF_028453695.1 Augochlora pura
TAGGGATAAGAGTCTTCGTGGAACGCGAACAGCTACGAAGACTCTTATCCCTACTTTTTCGTACGAGGCGAACACCTATCAGCCAATACGAAATTAGTTGCAAAAGACCAAGTACCGCCCTTCGGAATGTTGTTTCCGAAGGTCGATGCCTTGGGTTTCCCCCAAATTCGCTGGCTGCACAGGGTCGCTTGGCGTACGTTAATTTCCACGGGGCACGGGGTTTGCGATACGTCAAATGGCTATTGAGCACCAGGAGAAAGTCCAAGGGTCCGATGTCTCGTCTCGGGTTTGGCGTCTTTCTCCTGGTTTATGGTGACAGATGCTTAAAATACGTAAATTGCCAAAAAGGCTCTGCAGCTCAAAAATAGACAGGAAGTCGCGTACGTATCATAAACCCAATCGTTATAGAATCCTTAACACTTGATCCTTCGTGAAAAGCACTCTGTACCCACGATCCGTTATTTTTCCGACCGATAACAGGTTTGTTCTTAGGTCCGGCACGTGCAGAGCGTTTTCTAGCGTCAAGTTCTTTTCTGAACCCCTTTCATCGATAACTACGCGCACAGTTCTACTCGCGTTAATGTTTGTCAACGCATTGTTCGAAAGATTTAATTTTCCATGCAGCCTTTTGTCGATAGCTTTAAAACTATTTAAATCCTTGCACAGGTGATACCGTGCTGCCACTGTCCGAGCACCACTGTCCGTCGCTCACCTCGTTATTTCACATTTTTGCCCAAATTCCGACGTTGTGTACAAGGAGATATAACTGCTTGCACCTTTAGCCGAGTGTCTCGTGTTATTACCCTTACGGCACTCGAATGCTATTTCCGACATCGAAAACATTTCGTATTCGTCATCATTATTTCCTGCAGCTTGGTTATAATTATTTCTCCCACCATTTGGTCTTACATGTCTTCTGGCAACCATAGCATCAGGCACTGTGTCACGCGTTTCATTTTTGCGTGCGTCGCTTTCTTCGATGATTTTAATTCGAAGAGTATCGGGAGGTGGCAACTCATCACGTGACTCAATTGCACAGCGTAATGTTTCAAAACTCTGCGGCAAATTATACAGCAAGAAAATTGCCAGCAAATCTGCGTTGATATCTACGTCCATCGCGTGTAGTTTGTCGACAGCATCAAAGAATTGTCTGCGGTGTTCGCAAACATCTTCGCCCTCGTTCATCCGTTGTAGAATCAATTTCTTCAATAGCGTAGCTTTACGCGCCGGCCCACGTGATTGGTAGATTTGCTCGAGTTTCCGCCATACCTCTTTCGATGTTTTACATTCCTTTATCTGTTTTAATTCCGACAGATTGATCGACAGTATTATATCTGATTTCGCCTTTTCGTCGTTCCCAGCCCATGTACGGTATGTTCCTTCCGATTCTGAATCGTTGGCCGTCACTGTTGGTGCTTCCTTCTCACCACTGACGTAACACGACGCATCGTTCTTAACCTTTTAGGCACGGCAGGATTTTGCGCAAATAAAGTTTTTCGTAACTAAATTACGATTTTCTCTTAATATATATTTTTTCCGGATATCTATATATAGTACTAATAACATATATTCTTTTCTTAATATATTGTATATACACACTTTCACTTTAATTGTTTGCTTTAATAAAT
>NW_027585785.1:0-1628 GCF_028453695.1 Augochlora pura
ATCGACATCGCTCCATTACGTAATGAATCAGGAAGCGTCCGTGCGGCGGTCGACGTATTCGACAATAAAATCCGCGGACTACGTCGATCCTTCGAGCCGTCGACGACAGCCTGACAGCTGCCATATAATACCGCGCGCGTTGACCGTGCTCGATGACTGATAGCTCGGCTCCGCTGTGCATATCAACGCGATAAATCTTTCCCGGCAAAACAATCGGAATTCACTTATTGTGTTAGGGTCCATATAGCCAGCGCCTTTGGGCATGGCACAATGGATCGTACGCGGAACGTTGTGCAAGCACCATCGCCATGGAAATCCATCAACCGCAAATGAGGAGATAAAGACCGTGGAAAATTGGAACAATCGCCGATCAATTTAACCGATGTTAAATCGTTGTTGGTAAATATCGGAATGTTACGAGTGAACCAGTTATCGTTGATTTGATATACACTGTTCTTTATGTATCGTTTGTCTGCTGCTAATTTTCTATGACGATCTATTCGATTTTTTTATGGTTGTATGTGACGGCTGACGACTTTGTTAGCGACTTGGTATAGAGAAGATGATGATGTTGGGATTTCTAAAGTGTTCATTGCTAATTAACAAATTATTCTAATTTAATTCTGAAGCGTTCCAGGCCACCATAGAGTATTTAATACATTATTAGACTTCCCAGTAATAAATTTGTAATTTTCCAGTAATTAGAGTATTAATAAAATAAATACAAAACATTTAATATCTCCACCAATAAAATATTACCACCCCTTGAAACCCCTTGAATTTGTTGTAAAATCGATGCTGTTTCCATGGTGATTGGTGAGAAAGTTCCACAGCCGATCGGAAGCCGCGCTCGACGGGGAGGTTAGACGAAAATTCTCGGTCCGAGGAAAATCCTCGCCGCCCGTAAATCAATCTCTATTCGCAACAGCAGCCTCCCTTCGGCGTTTTCGCTAGGAGCGTTAAGACGTCTTCGAAGAATACCGGACGCATCGTCGAAGACATTCCGTGCGCCGTGTGGGAAGTAACGATCCGTGGAGATGAAAAAGGGACGGGGGCCAGGAGGGAGAAGAGAGGGAGAGAGAGAGAGAGGAGCGAGAGGAATAAGGGGCGCGAGGAGGGAGACAGGGCCACAGGTAGAGGAGGAACGAATATCGTGGGTACACCGAGGGGCCGTGACTAATGACTCTATTGACGCTCGGAGAGAGAAGTTGGAACCAGAGGAGAGCCGAAGGTCGTTTACCGAGGCACAGAGGAACCGACTTGGCTGCTTCTCTCTCCCTCCCTCACTCTTTCCCTTCTTTTCTCTCTCTCTCTCTCTCTCGCTCTTACTTGTGGCATCTTTCTTTGCTTGGAGATTTCTCTCTATCTTTCTTACACGTTGCATCTTTCTTTGCTGCTTCAAGATCTCTCTCTCTTTTTCTTTTACTCTGATACTGTTTCTTTTTTGCTTTTGTACTCTCTTTTCCTTACTTTTCTATTCTTTGTCTTTATTACCGTGTTCCTCTGTCTCTTTCTTATTCTTCTACTCTCTCATTCTCTCTGATTCTCTCCATCACTCTCTTTTATTTTCTCTGATTCTCTCCATCACTCTCTCTTTTTCTCTCTGAATCTCTCTCTCTCTCTCTCTC
>NW_027585786.1:0-1627 GCF_028453695.1 Augochlora pura
CCGCCAGGAATTAAAGGTGAATCGCCCCGCGGAATGACGAATGGATCGCAGTAAATCTGTAATGCTTCCTAATGAATTGCGCAATCGAAACGCTCGATGAATTTTCAACAGAATTGCGAATAGGAAGAGAATTCGAAAGTAATTCTCATGGCGCTGCGATTTAGTGTACACGATTTTAAAGACATCAGTGTTTATTGGAATAAATCAGCTGATATCTTACGTGACTGTTTAATGGAGTAGCTCTTCTATTGTCCGAACATTCAATAGCCTTTTGACATTTTGTGATGATTTAACTTGAAAATTAATTTCTTAGTTATTCTTTCAATAATTTTGTATATATAAATAAAGGAGTTTCTAGATTTCTACTATTCTTCATTTCTACATTTCTACATTTCTACAATTCTACAATTCTACAATTTTACAATTCTGCAATTCTGCAATTCTACAATTCTACAATTCTACAATTCTACAATTCTACAATTCTACAATTCTGCAATTCTACATTTCCACATATCTACGAGTGCAGAGTCCAAAGTTCAGAGTCCAGAGTCCAGAGTCCCGAGTTAAGAGTCCATTGAAAATGAAAGTGAAATTGAAATTGAGATTGAAATTGAAATTGAAATTGAAATTGAAATTGAAATTGAAAATGAAGTTGGAAGTTGGATGTTAAACTAAAAATGTAGTAGCTCCATTCTGACAACAAAAGACATCGACACTTTGGGTTTTTATTTTTTTTGACAATGTTGCAGGCGAGCAAGAAATCTGAGAAAAATTGAGTACACGAGCCGTGATAGTACCTTGTCAGGAAATTAATGTAAAAGTTTTACCGATTTTAGTTTTCGAGAAATCTTCAATTTTCCGATTTTTTGGGGGTTTTTCATTTTTGATAATCACAGCTTGCAACTGAAAAATCTGAAAAAGTTCTATAACATGCGGCTTAATGTCCAAAATAAGCCATATTTTTTTCAAAATTTTAGAAAGCCGCTAAAGGTGGAAAAAAGCCGGAAAACCGCGAAATCTAATTTACCCTGTAACTACCCTCACGGACATATTTCAGGGTTAAAATTTTGCACAGATGAGTATTTATTGATCAGCTATCGAACGGTGTATGACTCATTGAAAAACCTCTAAGGGCAGTTTTTACCATCTTAATCGGCTATGCCCTTTGATAACGTAGGAATTAGTATAATAACTCGATTCACTGGAATACAAAGGGTTAATTCCCCAGTGTCCAAGCGTAAGCAGATCGCTTTTTTGGAAAAATAGGACTGCGTAGCGTTACAAGAAGCATTGATAGAAGCAGAATTCGTAAAAGGCCCCTGTCGCGCACGGTATCCATCGATATTGGCCTGTATATAATTGACCCTAACTAGAGAGTATCTTGCTGGTAAGCGCCGGAGACGAAGAAAGGAGCAATTAAGCTTGCCGCGTAACACACTTTCCGAATACGGCGCCGAAGGCCTCGTGCTCGGAATTGTTTACGCGGCAGCAGCCGCCGCAAGGTTCCTGCCCATCTCGAGCCTTGTTGCATCAATGGACAAGATTTTATTTAGCTCGTGCAGAACCGTGCTTGAAACAGAGGCGGCGGCGGCGAGAGGGACGGAAGGAGGTCACGGTGGCCGCGTTA
>NW_027585787.1:0-1627 GCF_028453695.1 Augochlora pura
GTAACGAAGGTGCCGCGCGGCGGCAGCAGGAAGGCGGAGAAACGCGGCTCGCCGAGGAATGTTGAGGAAGGACACGGCTGGCGCAGCTGCGGAGAGTCGCCGTAGCCTTAGCCGGGCCACGGACCCGGAAAGAGAGCCTCCCATGTTGAACCATAGAAATTTATGGTGGTTCGATGAAGCCGTGGGACGTGGGCCGCGTCCGGAACGACGATATCCTTGCTGGCAGTTCACAAATCAGCCGCCCATTGTCGCCTTGACTCGCTCTTCCCTTCGCCGCGGAGCTGCACAAGATACTTGGTCGCCCAGTTCCCATTCTTACATCTTACACCTCCGAGCGACGCGTCGCGCGACTGTTCTTTATCTCCTTCGCTGTCCACTCCGGCCCTCTTCTGCGCCGGCGATCGATCCGCCGAGCCGAGCCGAGCCGAGCCGCGCCGCCGCGCCGGTGTAACGCCTTTCCAGGAACGTTCCTCCTTCGATGCCGCGCGATATTCGCAACCATCGAGTGGGCAGGATTCCAATTGGCGATCCGTTCGCCGGCAGACCAGAATTCTCGTTTCGACTAATTATTTGACTAATGTCCGAGCGGCCGATGCAGCCGCCGGAATGCTCGCCGCGGTGAGCACTGAACAGTGATAGCATTTTATAAACTCGCACGTTTCATAAGCGCATAAACATCTGCAGTATATTCATCATGTACTAATTTATTAGCTGCTTTTATGGGTTGCTTGTAGTTCGACGTCGTAAACCGCTGATCTCTGATCTTTCGGGGCTCGAGTATACCGACTCCCTCGTAGCCGGCGCTCAGTATCGACGAGAGACGGCGTTAGATAACTGCTCGCAGTCAAATATCCACGCATCAAGAACAGGAGCAAGACTAATGAATCTACCAGAAATAACCGAAGGGAAAATGGCGGCTGCTCCTCGCCGCTGGAATGGCGAAGCATCGGGACGGTTCGTTTACAGTTACCCTTTTCAGGTTCCTCGGGAGTCCACGTGAAAATACTCGATGGACCGTGGAGGGAACAGGGAGAGCTCGGCGGATTTCCAGCAAATTACGGCTCGTTTACACTTGTAAAACACCGAAAGTATCGGAGCGGTACCGGAGCGGAGGCGCGGCAGGTACTCGTATCCCGCGCAACAGGAAACGAGCCAGGGGGCTCGTAAAACGGCGAGCAACGGGCACCGGGCACCGGGCACGAGCTCCGGACTCCGGGCAGCGAGCTCCGGGGCCGGTAATAAGGCAAAATCGCGGCTGGACTGTTGGCCGCGGTCCGAGCCGAAAAATCGAGATCTATGTAGCGTGGCGAGGCGAGGGACCAGCGTCGGCGCAGCGCCGATCTAATTGCCGACGTGGTCGACGTGGTGCAACGTCTCGGCGTTGCAGTTGCAGTTGCAACGTGTCCCCTTTTTTTTTCTCTCTCGGTCTCCCCTCCCTCCCCCGTCGATCGCCTCTCCCGGTGCACTTTAGCGGCTCTCTTCGCCGCTATCTGCGTTCACGGTTGAACGGCTGCGGGTGAAAAGTACGCCGGGCATAACATATAATTATTCCAGCAAAATGCCAATTGGTTAATCGTGCATCCGATATGCCCAGTCGCCGTTGACGAACCGCGGCGAAAAATCCCGC
>NW_027585788.1:0-1627 GCF_028453695.1 Augochlora pura
TCCGTCCTTGTCGGATGCATGCGTCTAGTTCGAGCGGTACTTCCTTGCCTGCGGCATTGAGTGAGCGAGGCGTAGTGTGTCTTTGTTCCTCTCGCACCGTAGTATACAGTCGTGCGATTCCGTCCTCGTTCGGCCGTAGAGTGAGAGAGATGCGGAGTGTGGATACATATATGGCCTATAATAAAGACACATCGAATGAGAAAGGGGTTAATTATTTAGCGGATTCCCATTGTTTGTCGATTAGCAATTAGAGAAGACAATAATATGAACGTGAAAAATTTATATGTGTCATCGTCCAACGTCGGGACGTAACACCCCCATCGTCAGAAAAACAAATTTCCCGTGGGAAATTTGATACGATTGCGTATAATTTTTAATTCAGCCTGGCTGTACCAGGATTGTGCTGCACCTAGTGTGTGCTATCTTCAATTTATTGGTGTGTACTACTTTCTGTCTGGTTCCGACCAGTATTTTAACGTTTCTATTTGGCAGGATCTCGATTATTCTGCGCGGTCCGGTATATTGGTTACAGAATTTTCCGGCTCTTGGTTCCTTCAGCAAATATACTAGGGTACCGGTTGTGAATTGTTGTTGATTCAATTTCCTGTCGTAGTAAAATTTAGATCTTCGTTTTGCATTAATTAAATTATTCCTAGCTTCATTCTGAAGTTCGGTTATTGTGGCGTTCAAATTTTCAAGATAGTCGGCGTATGTTGGCTCTACACTTTCTTTTACAATGTCGTAACTGCTGGGCTCTCGAGCTATTCTCCCGTAGACCAATTCGGGCGGGGAAAATCTGGTACCTTCATGGACAGAAGTATTGTACGAAAATATAGCTAACTCTAGCCAGTCGTCCCAATTGACCGTACTTGCGATATATTGTTTTAAATATTCGATTAAGACATGGTGAGATCTCTCTATTGACCCGTTACTTTGAGGATGATAGGCCGTTGTTTGGTATCGTTTGATTCTAAATTTCCTAGCGACTTGTTTCATAAGATTTGAAGTGAAGTTCGCGCCTTGATCAGTTAGGATTGCCTTAGGGGCTCCGAATCTGCAGATGAAATTCTTAACAAACGCGTCGGCTATATCTGCAGAGGTGGTTTGGTCTAATGCTATCGCGACCGAGTATTTATTGGGTTGGCAACTAAGTCATTGCCGATTTCAAATAAGAAGGAAAATTCAAAATTTTTGTTAAAAAATATAAGTTTATTCAATTAGATATTGCCCGTTCTTGTCGATGACAAGACATAACCTGACATAACCTGACATAACGTCAGTTCATCTCACTACATAATACCGAAACATAATCAGTAAACCCGTGTATTAAAGTGACTTGTTTTTGTTAGAATATATTGTTTATTTCATGTTTAAAAGTGTGTCACATTCTTCACCTCAACCAGCTCTACTACCTTAAGTGGTCATAGGGCATCGCGACTAACGTTGTCTTTGTAGAATCGAGGCCTTACAACCCTCGTAGACCGATCAGTGGTCTCAGTGTTAGTTCGCGAATAATCAGTGACTCCAAGCGTTCTCAGGCAAAAACTAACTCCGATAAAATACTTCGTATCGCTTTCGAGGAATTCCCTTCGAAAATTAACGCGATATTTAAACAAGACTATTTCTT
>NW_027585789.1:0-1626 GCF_028453695.1 Augochlora pura
CAATACACTTTTCCCAAAGCGAGTTTAATTCATAAATGTCTGTCTTCCAGAAATTCTGATTTTCCGCATCAATAAACTGTAGTATGGAATTTTTCAGACTGTCTCCATTTACATACTGTTTAACCCACAAAAACTACGCATACGTCGTTCAAAACAATTGCGAAATTAAATGAAGTAAAATATAAAATTTTATAAAATATAGATCTTTCGCCAAGCGACTTTTGTTATTTTAAACATTTAGGACAGTTTTTACGGGCTAAATAGTATATATAGTATTCATACAGGATAAATAGTATATAGTATTCATATGCAACAACCTAATAAAATTGTTGAGCGAGTGAATATCGATTGGTCAAATTACACCTGAACTAGGATACCGATACAGCGCAGCTATTCCGTATAAAGATCTCCTAGAAAATAAAAAATTAGACTATAAGAAATATTGGTGGTTAGCCGATAGATTTAAGCCACTACAGTTACCTGCGGAGTGAGCAAGTGAAATTGTTATTATTGTTACTGAACTGCCATTCCTAACAATGCCAAAGAGTCATGTGCAATTGTAAATAATTTTAAAATCAATCGACGATCTCAACGACAGGACCTAAGATTCCGAAATAGTTCATAACTTAGTTAATAAGTCATCATTCTCATTTCATCTCACTTCATCCTCGCCCCACCCTCCTCCTCCCCATCACACCTATCCCATGTGTAAATAACAGCACCACCCTATCTCATCAACATCTGATCACCCATCCATCCCCCTCCCACCCAAATCTCCTATGTAAATATTTAGAATTAAGTTTAAAAATAATTATGCGAGCTCCCGTTTTTGTTAAAGGCGTTTTTGGGAGCAAGACTACAATAAATACAAATACTCACGGCTGTGAAATGCATTTCGTGCAATACGATAATAGTATTACGAGGGGTAAACTTCCGACACTCCTCCGGCTAAAATACAATATTCGTAGACCGCTAATGTGCCTTTATACATTAGTACTGTTGATATGTTAGAAAAAACTTTTCGTTTATTTTTATAGTTAGTGTTAAGAACCGTTACCATTGTATATGCCTTATAAATAAACAATTTCAAAACGCAAAACGCAAACCTTGAGGAAGAAGCTCGTAGTACGCTACACCTTTCCAGTCCCACCAAATGCACGAAAGAAGCTTCTTCGGATGAAGTCCAGGCTTCGCAACAGTTGAAGGTCTATTTTCCTTGGACCAAGTGCGTTTTCGATGCACAATTTGGTATAAAATCCAAGTCTCGTCTCCAGTGACAAGCCTCTTTAAGAAAGGATCCCTTTCGTGTCGCTGGAGAAGCAAATCGCACGTAGAGACGCGGTTTATAAGGCAGGTCTCCGTCAATAGGTGTGGAACCCAAACTTCATATCGATTCGCATATTTCATCTTGATTAAATGATTATGTACCGCTGTCTTGGGAATATTAGTGGCATCCGCTATCTCGCGCACACTATATCGCGGATTTTCAGCGAGCACAGTCTTACTAACGTCCGTATTCGTCGTCGCTGGGCGGCCGCTGCTGTCTTCATCTTTCAACTCGAAATTGTCAGCTCCAAATTTTTTAAACCAATCGCGGACGGTCCTAACCTAGAAGTATCTGTGATC
>NW_027585790.1:0-1626 GCF_028453695.1 Augochlora pura
GTAGAAATGACCCCTTAAAAAAGTATTCCATTATGAGTTAAATCTGTATCACCTGGCTCGCTATGCAGGTGGAAGTTACCAGAAGGACAACGAATCTTTGAATATATGTTAAGAGAGACCTGTCGTAGGGCCAGAGACCAGTGAAGCACATCAAAGTATGGTAGAATTTGTAGTTTCCGTCGAACACTTCCATCTCGTCCGTTGTCGAAGAACGTATGTATCAGGAATCTGGGACATCGTCCAACTACACCTCGGCACCATATATTATTCACACCGTCCTAATTTTATTTCAATTTTCTGACAGTCCAATTGCCCTTAGAAATTGCCTATAATTCGTTCGTATTACGAAGTTCTGTCTGGAATCGATTGTTTCAATTGGCTCGAGGTAACGTCAGAAAAAATTGGAAATACTAAATTCACGAAACGCGTCTGTTGCAAATGTCTTCCTATATCCGCAGTATTTTCATATTCCATTGACCGGCTCTCCCTTCTACTAATATTATTCTTCTTCCTCTCATTTTCTGTGAACAAGTGTTACGCAATTTTAAAATACTAGATGGTAAGGAACATTCGTTCATTAACTATGATTGTTCCCTTCAGAAAAGGGCTCGTTAAAGGCTCGTTCGCTTTATGAAAAGAAAGCGATGATCTAGAAGGGATTCATAATGATTCGTAGAATAAGAATGAAGACACCTGTAGACGTACAAGGACGCCTTGGAGAAATCACATATCGATGTGACAGATTAATGACCCACCGTGAATTATAAATTGATTTCTGTTCTACCATGTTGCAAGCAGCAAAATATTTTTTGACGACCCCAAGCAATGATTTGTCAAAATAACAGCAGCACGTCCCATGATAATTGGAGCCTAAATTATTGACGACGAATCGCGGCTGTACTATTGATGGAAATTATTAATAATTGAACATGTAATACCATACACGATGACTCCCCTATTGCGCGGTCTTCGATGTTCCCATGGTTAGGTCTCAGTATGAAGTGAAGCATTTGTATGTTCAGTGCGAGCAGTCAGTCAGTGATCAATGACGGGCACTTGAAGCGTGGCGGAACCATATCCCAACTCTCCATTATTACGACAAGGTGCAACAAAAAAAACATATGTGTATTATCTGCAACAGTATTCAGCCTGGTTGCTACTGGAAGTATGTGACAACGTATACTCTGCTGAAGAAGACGTTCTAGTAAATTAGGTAAACAGTATTTTCATTATTTATCACATTATTTAATACATTACTTAATACATATAGTATGCACTGATTTCTCAAGTATGTTTATAATAACGTCGAAGTTCTTGTTGATAGACTGCAGATTTTATGCATTTACGACAAAAATTAGTAAAATACAGGACTGTAGAATAAAGTTGTATAATATGAGATCTCTAACTTATGTCTTTTATAGAGGATCTCCTAAAAGCTGCTTACAACTCTGACGTGATTCTTGGGGCCATTCGAAGTAACTTTTTCCTTAGCGGAAATGCAACCTGTGACGACGTTTACGAGTTATTAACGATAAACACTAACTAATGAGAAGTCAACTGATTTGGCATAAGTCTGCCGTGCCAATGAGCTGGAGTGGATCGTGACAGAAGACGCGGCTACGCTCT
>NW_027585791.1:0-1626 GCF_028453695.1 Augochlora pura
GTGATTGCAACTCACGTTTACTCTTTGTGTTAACGGAGTCCTTTCTGCTGGTTCAAACCGATGATTAATAGATGGTCTCGGTCTGACGGGTTGATAATGAGGCTCTTCAGGTCGTTTATTGCTAGCAAAACTGATTCGCTGGGCGTCCTTGATCCAAAGTTCCCTGTCCGTTGCTTTTTCCTAGGCTTCCGATAGCGTGGTGGGGTCGGATGGGATCACTAATTGTCCGATACCCTTGCGTAGGTTCATGGAGTATAATCTAACGGCTTCCTCGGTTTCTTCCTGAAGGGCGATATTTCGGGTAGTAGGTGTCCTATGTTTGGCTTGTACTGCGTACTGTAGTTCATCAAACTGTGACCTGAATGGTAGATTATAGGACTGCACGCTTTGTGTTGCTCCTTGTTTTACCTGGTTGAGCTTGTTTTGGCACCCGTTCACTGTTAATGGTGTCGATACGTGGCTTCTCAGAGCTTCGAACAAAGCCTCGAAATTGTTTACCTCGTGGTATCTGATGATTCGTTTGGCGTTATCGAAGATTTTTACGACCAAAATCATATGGAGCAGAAAATCTTGTTCACTCAGTTGTTGCGTGCCCGTTTGACCGATTTGATAAACTCCTCAATTCCGCAATCGTCTCGGCCTCGTAAGGTTCCAACGATTCAAATAGCGTCGGCCGCGCGACATCCACCCCTCATAACGGTGGTTTGTCGCGAGGTTTCCTGTTGGTTATTCATATTGACGTGGTCGTCAGAATTCCCTGTTTGGCTGGTGTGTACGTCATCCTTGGTAAAACACTGCAGACTGACGGTTCTCGACAATTCCTTTATTTCGTTTGTTCGTTTAATATTTTCGTCGTTGAATTCACTTAGACTGTCATTGAGCGCACTAATTTTGTGATCTTGTAGCATTTTTGCACTCAGAAGCTGGTGCATTTTGCAAGTTATTTTATGCAGACCCTCGTTACTAATTTTGTTATAAATTGTAATTTCCTCGTCTGAGTCAGAAAATATTAGAGCAGTGGGTTCTCGCTATAATGAGAGAAAGCTTTATTACCTTGATACAGGTCCGTCGTGGTATCGATTGAGATCGGCTCTCGTAGTCCCTAGTGTGTGGAGTCCGTAGATCGCCTTCCTAGTTTAACTCTTCGCTAAACCACTTCGGTATCCTGGCAGGTGGAAATAATCCTCGTACGCAATAAGACTAAGCCAGGGTATAGCCTCCGTAGACTAGCTATCCTTGGACAGAGTTTCGTAAGATATTCGTACGAGGTTAGGTGGAGAGTAACACACACAGTGAGTTTCTGCAGAAGACTGCGTTTATTCAGTTTTCGGGGTGGTATTTATACTCTCCAACGTTTGGGTCTGGTGGCAGTTTCCAAAGAGGGCCTAAACGTACGGTTAATTGGGTAATTAGGGCCCGAGTGCGCGGTTTTGTTTGGGATCGGAAAGGGTGAAGAATTTTCTGTGCCGCGACAATGTGGCGTCGTTTTGAATGTCGGCTCGCTGGTGGTCCCAAGAAAATGGGGTTGTGTTGCGCTCGGTCCGCAGGTTCGGACGGCGCGACGATGAGGCGCCAAGGGTGACATTATCCTGGCGGTTCGGCAGGTAGCAAGAGTGACGTCGCCAG
>NW_027585792.1:0-1626 GCF_028453695.1 Augochlora pura
TACTTGTTACGAGCCGAGGGGCCACTGCACACGTGGCCGGAGGTAAATGAGTTGTGCGGAAATTTGGGAGGATTTCGTGGACTGGCCGGTGCCTATTGCATCACCGGGTCGCCACCTTGTAGGATGTGTTTCACGGACTGGCCGTTGCCTATTTCATCAACGGGTCGCCGCCTTAGTAGAAAATTGCGTGGACTGGCCGTTGCCTATTTCATCAACGGGTCGCCACCTAGGTGTAGGGATAGTTCACGGACTGGCCGGTGCCTATTTCATCACCGGGTCGCCGCCTTAGGTGTAAAGGTTGGAGATTGCGTGGACTGGCCGGTGCCTATTTCATCACCGGGTCGCCACCTGATTGGGTAATAGGGTTTTGGATTGACTCTAATTTTGCCTCGTAACTTCAAAGAAATATTAGTAGATACACCTCGAGCGGTAAAGGTGTATCTTTGTGAGATCGTTACCAATAACTGACTCGAACTGGGAGATGGAATTAAATAAACTTGTACACTGAATTGAAAGTAAACTAATATAATCTAACAACTTCAGTCTGTTACAAGTGCATAAGTGTAGTGTAAGATTCGCGATGGTCCTAAGACACGCTCCCTGGTTTTCGCACCAAGTCGGTGGGGGTTAACTATTGCTCGAAGGAGAACTGGGCTCGATCTTGCTACGTCTCGCGTCGCGATTTGATTTGAAACTGCCCGCTGAGTAGAAAAATCTCAGCCCTTTTATACACAGTTGAACTGGAAAATTCCGTAGTGGGGACTGGGCCTACGTGACCCAGATCACGCCGCGTATGGTTCTAAGAATCGGGGATGTGTGGCCCTTATTGAGCTCGCGCCCCATATGGTAGTTTAGATGTTCTATTTTTAAATGAAAGGGTCACGTTCATCGCCGACGTTATCTCGCATATGTCTTCAAGAAGAAAAGAAAAACGTCGTGAGAAAATCTCCGTACGTAACATACTAAAAGGAAATTCCTTTCTTGCTTTAACCCTTTGCATCGCGACTCCTTTCACGTTGCCTTAATCAGTACTTATTTATCCATAATACTGTCCTTAATAGGACCAGATAATTTTTGACTTCTGTATTGCCTTTTTTTACTTCCCTTTCTAGATTTTCATGGCAGAAGTGTAACGTGTTGATAGGGTTACAAGGAAAGGACACAGTGTGCGTGACAAACTCAATCTGGCTTTATTTACACGAGAAGTTGTGCGGATTCGACGAACTGCAAATATATTCTATCTGTCGCCATGTCTCTGGCTCTCGCTATTTATAATATTCCAAACAAGGCGTGGCCTTTTTGAGAGTCGAATCGGGGGTAGTTTTTGGCGGGGGCGAAGGATCTCGCCCGCGTCATCCTCGTACCGAGCTGACCGTTCGGCCAGGCAGCGGTACGCGGCCGGCGGCATTTCCTCAGCTAGGTCTGCTGTGCACGTGTAAGTAATAAAGAAATAAAGAACTAAAGGCATTAAGTAATTTCCGTACTTGCAAACGTCAAGGAAGGTTTTTTCCGCCAAATCCTTGGCATCTGCAAGCGGACAGCTCTAATAGTTATTACGGTCGCCGGCCGTGTGCCGCTACAGAAGAATTCGATTTTATTTCGATTTTGAAGAAATTAATAATATTT
>NW_027585793.1:0-6469 GCF_028453695.1 Augochlora pura
ATGTTTAGCGGTCATCGATCATCATTATTCACCGGCGTTTGCCGAATTGGTAACGAGCCGGGTCCCCGTCTACCGCCAGCGCCGCGGATACCGTCCCGGTCGTAACACACCGGGGCGACCGTCCGCACCTTCGTCGTGGCCCCCTCGCCCCCCTCCCTCAATCCATTTCGCTTCATTACGCGAACCACCGCGGAGATCTCTCGGCCTGACCCAGCCTTGAACTATGATTGGACACGTCGCGCCGATCCTGACCCGTGACGACCGTCGATCGCCGTCGCTGTTGCGTGTCCGACGCCTTCGTTCGATCGATCTTTCATGTACGCGACGACCGGAGAGAAAACTATCGCGCGAGGGGGACCGACCGAATCTCGGCCCGTCGCGGGTTAATTGATCTCTCGGGGCGAGAGATTGGCACCTGCGCGACACGGGGATTTTGGGAACCCTATCTCTCTTACTCTCTCTCCTTCCCTCTCTCTCTCTCTCTCTCTTTTTTCCTCTCGATCGCGCGCGCGCGCGCGGCGATCGTAAAAGATCGCCGGGATCCATTAGCCATTAGGCAACGTTTACGCGCGTCAAGGTGTCCGTCGAAACAATGGAGCCACCAAGAATAAGAATCGATTTCTACGGCTTTCTTTTATCCGTCGTGTTTCTCGCCGCGCCGCTCGCCCCCTTCCCCCCGCCGAACGAACGCGCCTCGCTATCTTTTTCGCATAATGCATTAACCCCGTCGGCCCTCCCCGCGCGCCACGCGTACGTATTTAATTTGTAAAACGATCGGGTGTCCTTGGCGGCGAGCGTGACCACTGGCGGCGGTTGCCTGCAGCAGGCAGGCCGGCACCACCGATTTCTCCGAAACGTCGAACGATCTTTCCTTTTTGCGATTTGTCCGAGCGAACCCGTGAAAATAAAGGAACCCGCCCGGCGAATCGAAAATTTCTGCGCGATTACTAATCTTCGGCTGCTGCGTTTTTTGCGACGCCGTTGATGTCCGGACGGATGCTGATTTCCGTGGGAAAATGTTGGTTTTCTGAATTTTGGTAATGTCTCGTATAGTTTTATGTGGACGTGCGTGGAAGCGGAGCCGGTTATTGTGCGATGACCAATTATTGTGCCTTCGGTGTGTGATCGAATAAGACTAGGATGAGAGTAAGATGATTTTTTATTTTTTTTATTTCGTATGTTTTTTTAATGAATCGGGTTGAAATTTCTTATTCTTTTATTTATTTGCGAATAAAGGAACTTCGTATTTCTTATTTTTTTAGTCTTTTATTCTGCTTATTTCTGAATAAAAAGATACTGAACACGTGTCTTTTTATTCTTCCATTTCTAATAAGGGAACTCGATATTTCTAATTTTTTTATTCTTTTATTTCGTTTATTTCTGCATAAAAAGACACTTAACACGCGCCTCTCTATCCTTTTTATTTTATTTATTCCTGAATACAAAAATCCTAAATATCTATCTTTCTATCCTTTCGCTTTGTTCATTTCTGAATAAAAATAAACTAACTACGTCTTATCCTTTCACTCTTTCATTTTTAATTTATTTCGAATAAATAGCTTAACGTCGCCGTTTTTCCATTATTCAGCTCACTTTGGAACGAAAGAACTTGGAACACTTCCGTCAATAAATACCAACTATACTTGATTACGGCGTATCAAAGAAACTCCCATCTGATATTTCGTTTCCAGAGGCTTTATCGTAATTAGCCCTTTGCGCGCGGGCCCGTGCCTTTCGCGAGGACATCAAAGGGTGGCCGTGCAACTATGGCGCTCGTAAGACTCGAGATTTGTGTTTCATAAAATCTGCACCAGCGAAATGCACGAAATCCCATTGAAGCGCAGCAACCCCTTTTCAGCGTTAGCGCACACCGTGTCTAACGTAAAGCGCTGCTCGCTAATTCGCGGACGTAAATGTTGTATACGCAATTTCCGAATAAAATGACCACCTTCTGCTCCGTTCGTACGAAAACATTTTCGTCCATCTTTTATGAAAGACAAGAAGTATATCGTTGTCTACTGGATTGAATTATTTAGCTTCCTTTAAGTATGTTTTATTGTTCGCGGATGTTTTCGCGGACGAAAAGATGTTTTCACGCTGGACGCGCCTAAACGCAGCCTTCACGCCGGCTACGCCACTGATCGCGAGCGTATCCTGGAATTCGACACACCGGTGATCTCGAGGCGCCAAGACAATGGTCCCTCCCTTCATCCCTCATTGTTTCGACCACGTCTGGAATCTTAAAAGACTATCCATTATTATACAGCGATCGGGAATGAAAGAACACGGAGACGTGGAGAAAGCGAACGAGCTAGCGAGAGATAGAAATAGAGAGAAGGAGAGATGGAGATAAAGATAGAGAGAAAAAGAGATAGAGATAGAGATAGAGATAGAGAGAAAAAGAGATAGAGAGACGAACCGTCTCCTCGCCCGTTCACGTAATAGACGAAAGGGCCCGGGACACCTGCCCGTGAAATCGACACACGTAGCCGCGAGTCCGTGGAAAACGATCGCGCGCGCGCGCGAACGCTCGGTGCATCGCGGACCCTCCTCCCGCTTCCTCCTACGATAGTCGAACCCCGGTCCCGTCGGGGTCGGCTCCTAGGTACGTGCTTGACTTGCATCATTACGCATTTGAATGGCCGACAAATTATGCCGGTGGCCGGAGCGCAAGAGCGGGCGCGTGCACGGTGCGCGCACACACGCGTGCTGCGTCCTGGCGAGGACGCTCCGCCGTGTCTCTCTCTCTCTCTCTCTCTCTCTCTCCGGGGCCCTTTAAGGACGCCTTTTCAGGAGACCTAGCGACGATACACGGGTTCGAGGACGCCGGATTCTTCGGGAATCGAACCCCGAGCATAATGCGGCGGAGCGTACGTGTGCGGGCTGCATAATCCGCGGGTGAAACGCGCCGCCCGCCGCACGGCATAATGCCTTTTGCCCGCCGTAGGTGTACCATATTACGAGGGAGGAAGGTGCCTGCACTTTATCTAGACCCGCGCGCATCTATTTGTATCTACGTTTATACACGCTTCTCGCCGGATGTGTGTATATATATACATAGCGGGTTGGAGGCGGGAAGAGCGAGCGAAAGAGAGAGAGAGAGAGAGAGAGAGACGAGTGAAAGAAACCGGCGCGGGGGTAACAGAGGCAACAGAGCAAAGAGAGGAGCCGAGAGAGAGAGAGAGGGAGACGGAAAAGGACACAATGGCAAATGGTATTCTATTATTCCAGATGGGCATCGCTGTATCTCCCTCGCTCCTCGCCGCACCGTGGAATGCAGCTATGAAATCATTCTCCAATATCTCACCGTCGAATCCCCCCTCCCCTCCTTGTTCTCCTCCCCCCGCCGCGCAGCCTTTCCTATGCAACCAGCGACCACTGTCATCGGTAAGTAAACCCTAAACCACCGTCAACCCCCTTGGATTCTATTACACATCCCCGTGGGCCGCGCCGCGCCGCGCCGCAACGCGGTCATTCATCATTCTCGTTTAATAATCCTCTTTTGGACGGCGGTGCATATTAATCGGGACGCGCCGCCCTGTACACGTGTCGCCCGGTATCAATGCTCGCGACTGATAATGGCTAAATTGAATGATGTACTGTGACAACTGCGGGGCCTTGAGAATTTCCATCCGACCGGGGGCGCTTTAATTAAACTCGCTCTGACGGAGTTCTTCTTTTTTTTTTCTCTCTTCCGTCGTGGCTCTGTTTTTCAATCGGAATAATTTTCAACCGGATTGTTGAACTCGTCGTCTTGCGGTCAATGGGACAGCAATCTTGATTTAATTAACTGTTTTGCGAATCGTTGTGAATTGTCAGTGAAGGTACTTTTAACGTTAAATTTTTATGTTGTAGTGGCATATTGTTTTCTTCTTGTCCTCTTTTGTCATTTCTTAGGATGATTAACTTTGGATTGATTTTTTATATTTTTGTTTCTGTTAGCAATATTTTTCTGTTGGAAAAAACACAAGTATGCAGTCATTATTGATCTTATTTGTCTTATAGGGAATTATGATCTGCAGATTTTAAATAATAAAAATTGTATTATTATATTTTATTCTAATCGAATTTTATTGTTATATTATATTATTGTATTATTGTATATTATATTTTCTTTTCTTAACGATTTCAATGAATTAAAGAGAATAAAATTCTTCTGACTGTTAGGAACACGTGGACGAATTACAACCCCTAGGAAGCCTTCATTTTTCTGTTTAAAATTTCAGTATGTATACATAGATTATATATTAACCACGTACACTATAATATGGTGTCAGACTTGTTATACAAATTTGGAATACAGTCTGCCAAATATTCTAAATATTCTAGATTACTACCCTCCTTTTATCAAATTTAAAAATGGAAGTAATAAATATCATATGATAAAAGTAATTTAATAAAATATAATAAATAACAGTATATACAATATAATAAATGTAATGTAATAAAATATAATAAACATAATAAATAATATAATAATAATTAAATATAGACCATCTGGATCGCTAGGAAATCATTAATCCTAAACAACAGTTACCCAATATACTTGTGAAAGAAATCACAGTGCAAAGGGTTAAAATACAACTGAGACTCTCCAAAAATGTCACTTGTAGCACCAGAAAAATCCTGCGACGTGTTTTCGAGATTCGAAGGGCGACAGCATTCGCGTTTCGGTTTCGCACTCGGAGCCGCGGGAAGAAATCATGGGGACCCTCGATCATCCTTGCGGAGGATTTTGATGGCCGGCTCGCCCCTTTCCGCCGGCCCCCCGCCCGCGGGTCCTGTGGTTACGAGGGAATAAGAAATTGCGAGCAATGATTCGGAACAGGTCCACGTCCCAGCCCCTTCGCCGGCCCTTTTTTTTCATAGCTCGACGTTTGTTTGCTCCGTTAGTTCGCGCGCCGGCAATACGCGCGGCCAATGTAACGAATGCTCGGCCGAGAGAGGGCTTTCCTCTGCTCGTTTGTAACGCAACATTTGTGCCTTCGATCCTGCCAGCCTGAGAACCGAGGGGATGAGCACGAGACCGAACGTGAAACACCTATTTTCCTTGGGCGTCGAGGGAGAGAATTTATCGTCGAATTTTCTTGCCACGGCTCTATTAAATTTTTAATAAGTGACCGGAGCGTAAGGAAGCACGAAGAAAAGGATTTGACGTTCGCGTTAGAATTAATTTACGCGTCTTTTTGTGATTCTGTTGGACTAGCTTAATTAATTCGTGGACTGCAAATTTTGCAAGTTTTACGCATTTACGAATTTCGGCAATAATTATTTAAAACAGCCTTAACCTAATGAGGACTCCGAGTAAATAAATCTAGATGTCAAGTTATTAAATATTGACATAACCTCGTCATAATCATGACATAACCTAATTCGGATTCAGCTTAAACCCAATACAAAATTAATTTTCTCTGTCCGTTCCAATGCTATACTCGTTTATTAAAGATCGAATAGCGGACAAAAATTCCAAAATGGCCGACGACGTTAAAGGAAATAATGTAGGTTGCAACCGTGCGACGATGTTTCCGTCCCCGGAGAGTCCGCGCATGTGGCATAACTCGATCATATTGTCAACTTTGAGCCCCGTTTTAATCACTTATTTCCGCACGGCGACACGGACGCCGCTTTGACAGCCGACGGAAATTACGTCAAAGCTGGTCGGTTACCTATCCCAGAGAAATAGAGTTACGGATATACGTCGACGTGGCCGCCGTGCCCGTCGTCGTCTGCCGGCGCCACGGCCAGATCCTAATAGCTTTCAAATTCAATCTTCGGCACAATTATTGCGACAATTTATACGGCGGGCTCTCCTGCCACTGTTTACCGGTACGTCGGGTATTCTCGGCAACCGTGCGCGCCCGACACTTTTAGAACCGTCCAAAGATAACTTAAGTGCGCTTATACTCGTTCCGACTGGAATCACGTATGTTTGGCATTCTGGGATTAACCCGAGGATCACCGGGGGATTAGAGAGTCCAGGACTAATAATTAACAGCCGCGGCGACCCTCTCCGTCCTATCTAGTCTTTTTTAAGACAAAAAACATTCCTTCGCCTCCTCCTCTTCTGTTTCACCCTCGCGCGTGTCGACGCTCCGCGGATAATTTACGATTGCTGATTTTACGCGTTTGCGATTTCCAGACAGCCAGGCATTTTACGATCGGCGATAATCATTTTTTCTTCTGCCGCCCTTGGGGCTGCCAGCCGGTTGAAACAACCGTGATCCGCGGCAATTCTTTTTTTTTTTTACAACCCCGTAAAACGCTGATGAAACTTCTCGTCACTTTACATACGTACCCTTTGACATTTTAACGCGCGCGAATTGGTTTTCGTTGCGGATCAGCGACTGGTGAATCATACCTCTGTATCGACGTCTTTCGGATGCTTTTTTCGGAGAATTTCGGCAGATTTTTTAAACATTAATTTTTTTTGAATTTTCTTGACAGAAATTAACTAATTAAAAATCAAAAT
>NW_027585794.1:0-1626 GCF_028453695.1 Augochlora pura
GATCTGCCTCCTGCCCGACGCTCACGACCATTTACACCCAGAAACTTCCTAACAATTTTTTGTGATTATTTTGACCTATCCACTGTAAATGTTTGGTGTTTCGTGAACCGTAGCTTTGTATATATTAATTTGCGTCGCCTTAGCTATAAGTGTTTATATTCAATGCACATAGTCTCATTCCTTTATTTTTAGTCTGTTTATAAATCGTTACCTAGTTTGTAGTAATTAGCTCCATTCATAGCTCCACTTTTGTATCCTACATCTACTTATAGTTTACTACTCTTGTATTATATTTCTCGTGCGGTTGAACTCGATTAGTTCAAGGTGGGCGGTATGTTGAGGTTTGCTGAGCGAGGGTGTTATGGCGGGGGGCCATGTGCTTGGGACTTTTAGAATCGGCCAGGGTATGGGCCTGTCACCCGCTTCTTTAGAAATTAGTTTGCGATTGTTCCAAGGCACATGTTCGACACTCTTGGCCATTAGCGATAATGCCCCGCCATAAACACGGGTCCCTATGCCCATAGCGCGGCGCGGATCGCGGAAAACGGCACGTTCTGGGACAACGGGCAATTAAGGGAATGGGATGCAGATGTCGGCAATTTTCCAGGCCCACGCGCGACCTGGAACTCCCTGGCAAACGTTGCGGCACTGCCCCTTCCTAGGTCCCAGGCATTGTCTTTTGGGCTTGTCGCGATTGGACGGCTTTCCTCAACACCCACCCCTAATTCGCAAGAGTAGGGCGAACCGAGGTGACGTCATCGGCGAACTTCGATTCGCACAGCAGATACATTTCGGAATTCAGAAACACTACGTAAAATAGACATAGATTCGAACTCTTAGATACACTAGCAACTTGTAACAAACTTGAACACATTCCATGTATCTCCACCGGAGAGTGTAAATATATTTGTTGTTAACATTCACGGTGTAAATTTGTTCCTCCTACCTTGGAGGTGGTCCTTCGAGTTAGTCGACACATCACGTGTAAATTTCTCAAAAGCTCGAACGATTTATTAAAATCAACCGCGAGCAACAACATCCCTTGTATCCTCTTCTATCTTTCTTACATCCTTGCATATTATGATGTATCTCACTTATATTCACTTAAATTCCCTTGTATCCCCTTCTATCTCTTTTACATCCTTGGATATTATGTTATGTCTCACTTTTATTTACTTAAATTCCCTTGTAATCTCTTCTATCTCTCTTATATCCCTGGATATTGAGTTGTATCTTACTTATATACACTTAAATTCCCTTGCATGCTCTTCTATCTCTCTTACATCCTTGGATATTATGATGTGTCTTACTCATATATACGTATATTCCCTTGTATCCTCTTCGATCTCTCTTATGTTCTTGGATATTATGTTGTATCTTACTTATATTAACTTAAACTCCCTTGTATCCACTTTTATCTCTCATATCCTCGGATATTATGTTGTGTCTCACTTATATACACTTCAATTCCCTTGTATCCTCTTTTATCTCTCTTACATTCTTGGATATTATGTTGCATCTCACTTATATACACTTAAATTCCCATGTATGCTCTTCTATCTCTCTTATATCCTTGCATATTATGTTGTATCTCACTTATATTTACTTATATTCCCTTGTATCCTC
>NW_027585795.1:0-1625 GCF_028453695.1 Augochlora pura
TTCTTCTGTTTCTCTTATATCCATTGATATTATGTGGTATATCATTTTTATCCACTTAAATTCCCTTGTATCCTCTTCTATCTCCCTTATATCCTTGCATATTATGTTGTATCTCACTTATAACCATTTAAATGCCCCCGTATCCACCTCTATCTCTCTTATATTCTTGCATATTATGTTGTATCTCACATATCCTCTTAAATTCCCTGGCATCCTCTTCTATCTTTCTTACATACTTCGATATTATGTTATATCTCACCTATATCCTCTTAAATTCCCTTGCAACTTCTTCTGTTACTCTTACATCCATGGATATTATGTGGCATATCATTTATATCCACTTAAATTCCCTTTTATCCTCTGCTATCTCTCTTTTATCCGTGGATATTATGTTTTATCTCACTTACATCCTCTTTATTGCCCTTGCATCCTCTTCTATCTCTCTTATATCCTTGGATATTATGTTTTATCTCACTTATATCCACTTAAATTCCCTTGGGTAGGTAATAGGGGCCGGTTCTAATCCTGGTATCTCAGGGGAAACGTCACCCGCGGAGCAAGGGGGAAGCTCTGCCACGAGCCAACCCCACACCCCCACCCTCCCGCTCGAGGTGGTGGTCGGAGGTGGTGGGGGTAACGTCATGTTTTCGCGTCCTTGAGGATCGCATTACCGCTGACTTTGCATTATTACACATGTAACATTTTTGGGGGGAGAAAGAGAGAGAGGGGATAAACACATCGTAGTATCTCCCTCTCCCTCTTCCATACAGGACAGATGGAGAGGATAAACGCATCGCGGTATCTCCCTCTCCCTCTTCCACAGCTTAGTTGCATATTTTTGGCATTGACAATGAGATGTCTATCGTATGAAATTTTTTTCTGGAGAGAGGGCAAATGCATCGCGGTATCGCCCTCTCCCTCTTTCACAGCTTAGGAATACGATTTGATTCGGGAGATGTGTCACACGAGCTCAGTTACCAAAATTGCATATCTTTGGCATTGAAAATGAGATGTCTATCATGCAAAATTTTTTCCTGAGAGAGGACAAGATGCCTTGTGGTGTCTCCCTCTCTCTCTCCCTCTTCCGCAGCTTGGAGCGCGGTTTTGATGAGTTTGCATCCTTGAGGACTCGCTCTTCCACCACTTATGAGATGTTTGATTGGTGGAGGGAGATTTATTTCGCTAGCTCGCAAGCGGATGTGGTGAGGATAATCGTTTACGTTACCGAAAACAGCTGACTTTCGGTAATGCAGTTTTCTCACCCCCCATCCTTTGCAAATGAGATGCATATTCAGTGTGACATTTTTCTCAATTGTGAGAGAGGGTAAGATGCAGATGCCAATAAATAGAGCCAGTTAAACGTGGAGCAAATTAATTTAAAGTGTCCATCGCACGGTACAAAAGTGTGTGAGTTGTTGTTGTTGTTGTTGAAAGGTGTGAAAGTTTGTTTAAGATGTCGACAATAGATTTCATTATAGATATGGATGGGTTCATCGTTAATAAAAAATTTATGGTTAAAGAAATGGCGATTATAAATACTCATACGCAAAGTAGCGAATTATTCGAATTTAAATTAGGTACATACTATAAAAATTTATCGAAGAGTGATCAGAAGTCGGCATGGT
>NW_027585796.1:0-1625 GCF_028453695.1 Augochlora pura
AATGTACTTTCATATTTCAGTTTGCTATTTTAGTTTGATATTTAATTAATTGTTATTCGTGGAGATTGTTATTTTGATATTTCTATTAGTTTGGTATTTAATTAATTGTTATTGGTGGTGATTGTTATTTTAATATTTCAATTGGTTTAATATTTAATTAACTCTTATTGTCTCAGAGATTTGGTATAATTGAAAGGTACGAGAGAATTAAGAATACGTCATCTCGTGAAGAAGCTGAAATTATTCGACAAAATGTCGATTAATGTTAGTAGCATGCGACTTGAAAGTTACGTGAGCCTATAAACGGTTTTATACGACGAAAATTTTGCCTTTCTCTCTGTTCTTATTTTAAGATCGTTATAAACACTCTTTTATTGGAAATAATTGAATTGAATTCCATATTAGAGCGTTTTCGAGCGAAATTACATCACCCTATAGAGGGTTAATTCTAATAAACTTTTGACACGCTTTTGTATGAAGCAATTAGCGACAGGTCAAAGGTGAAGTTCCTAGTACTGAACTTACCATGCCGTTCACTTTAACCACTTCACATACTTTTCCGAGTAATTCAGACACTGTAAAAATACCTTCCATCGAAAATAATTGCTATCTTAATTCAAGCCTACGCTATATTGAATACAGCAAAATCTACAGTGAAAACAACAAAGTCTACCCTAAAATCCAGTCAATTAATTATCATAGAACAATCCACGACAGTCACTAAGAGTGTCGTTACTACAAAAACGACCCCACGATTACGCAAGCATCGATACCGAACCTTCCTCTGGACAAAACCAAAAACCGCGGCAATCCGCGCGAGATTCCACGAGTCCCCTGACCCCATTTAAAATATTCAGACATCGAACTGCCGAGCTCCGTTGTCCGGCTAATTCCAGCAACGTCACGACGTCAGGACGTCCCGTTTCGTTTTCACGAACCCGCCACGAAGATTGAAGCATTTCATCTCTGACGGTTCGCGGACAGTTCGGGCGACGAATCGAGCCGCGCGTGTCGTCGTCGCTCGTCGCCGAGCGAAGTACAATTGGACAGAATTCATTGTTGGAATACTTGCACGCTGTGTAAATAATTCTAACAGAGTTAATAAAGAATGCTATTTATTGAATACAAGCAAGGTTGACGTAAATAGAAATGATTGTTCGAGAGCTAGGCGCAACTGCTCGCTTAAGCCCTTAAACAGTAATACATACCTTGATCCCTATTGGCAAAGAGGCGGGCGAAATGATAGCGAATTGAATAAAAATTTACGAGGGGCGCCGAACGATTTTTCGCGCTTTACGCGACGAGCCGAGACGCGCTGCGAACATAGGGTGTTCCCGGCATTAAACTGGCCCTATTAAGGATTTTATTTTTACGGCCGTTGCTTTATGGGATAACAGAAATTACCGTATAAAATTATTATTTCGGTGCCGAGGGGATCGAGCCGCCCGACGGTGATCCATGGCGATGGCCGATCGACGCGGCTCACGGGGTTCGTTAAATATAAGAAACTTCAGTGCACAGCAAAGAACCGGCTCGATTGGAAGCGGAACTTTGGATTATGTATTAGGTTGGAAACTATGAAACGGGTGTTTTTGTTTAATCTGTGTTCAGCTGTGACGCCCGTT
>NW_027585797.1:0-1625 GCF_028453695.1 Augochlora pura
CCTTGTGGCGACCCGTTGATGAAAGAGGCAACGGCCAGTCCGTGAACCATCCCTACACCTAGTGGCGACCCGTTGATGAAAGAGGCAACGGCCAGTCCGTGAACCATCCCTACACCTAGTGGCGACCCGTTGATGAAAGAGGCAACGGCCAGTCCGTGAAACCTTATCCTACTAAGTGGCGACCCGGTGATGAAAGAGGCATCGGCCAGTCCACGCATTCCTTTCAAAATATCCGCACAAACTCATTTACCTCCGGCCACGTGTGCAGTGGCCCTCGGCTCGTAACAATTTATTCAACCATGCGCAAAATACTTGTACTTCACTCAAGCTACAATGATACGTATTACTCGGTTTTTTTCACCTTTTCGTGTTTCTGTCCACCAATGTAGCCTGCATGGTGTATCATATTTTTTATATTCGTCATCTAAAATCAATGTATTAAATTTGGGACACCCAAGATGTTCCAAACTGAAACTGCGGATATTGTTTTCGGCTAAAACATCTCTCTCTTTATGTCCGCCTTTATATGCGACAATAGGATCTACATAATCCCCAAAGTAAAATTTTTTACTACTAAACCAATATCTTCTTGTTGATAATTTTTTTTACCTATAAAATTTTTAAATGGTATTCCTTGCATGAAATTGGATTGATACCACACCGACTTTTGATTGCTTTTGAAAAATTTTATAATTACCAATAAAATTTTTAGAAGGTATCCCGTGGATGAAGTTTGACACATACCATGCCGACTTTTGATCACTTTTCGATAAATTTTTATAGTATATGTCTAATTTGAATTCGAATAATTCGCTACTTTGCGTATGAATGTATACAATTGCCATTTTATTAACTATAAATTTTTTATTAACGATGAACCCATCCATATCTATAATGAAATCTATTGCCGACATCTTAAACAAACTTTCACACTTTTCAACAACAACAACTTACATACTTTTGTACTGTGCGATGGACACTTTAAATTAATTTGCTCCACGTTTAACTGGCTCTATTTATTGGCATCTGCATCTTACCCTCTCTCACACTTGAGAAAAATGTCACACTGAATATGCATCTCATTTGCAAAGGGTGGGGGGTGAGAAAACTGCATTACCGAAAGTCAGCAGCTTTCGGTAACGTAAAAGATTACCTTCACCACATGCGCTCGCGAGCTCGCGAAATACATCTTCCTCCACCGATCAAGCATCTCCTAAGAGGTGGAAGAGCAAGTCCTCAAGGATGCAAACTCATCAAAACCCTGCTCCCAAGTTGTGGAAGAGAGAGAGAGAGATGGAGATACCGCGATGCATTTGCCCTCTCTCTCCAGAAAAAATTGTTGTACGGGGCTCGTGATTAATCTTTCGATTATTCGAGCACTGTGCGAAACTTGCACGACCTGTGCCGACCAACGATAATATTTAACAAACTCGAAGGACCACCTCCCCTAGCAGGAGGAAAACAAATAGAACAAGTTTGGTGTTAACAACTATATTTCGATAACAATGACCCAGTGCGCCACCAACAAATTGGCGTATAGGGAGTATAACAAAACTTGAACTATAAGGAGACGGGTACGCCACCAACAAATTGACGTACGTCTCCGAGCAAATCACAAGTATCTA
>NW_027585798.1:0-1624 GCF_028453695.1 Augochlora pura
TAAGCCAGAACGCGTGATTGACACTTATCGTTCATCATTTTCTTACAGCAGCTTTATCAATTTTGATGTGTTTATGTTTTGTACTTAGTATAAGTACTTTTTTATTCGTCTTGCTCTTATAAACAGTAAGTGTACATCCATTGAATTGGTACAACAACGTTGAGAAATGTGCCATGCTGTCTTTTTTCAGTTTGCAAGTTTTTGTTCCACTTGTTCCACAAATATTGAAGCCTCAAAGTATTTCCTTCGTACGCCCCAAGTGCGTACAATATTGCAAGAAATGCCTTCAATTTTTCTTGCGTAATTGTCCAGTTTTTCCCCAAAACTCAAGAGGCTTCTAACTCTGTACAAATTCGTACATGTTCCAAAATATGGTTGTCAATTAGTAATAGGAACGCACTACTTAGATTCCCGTTCATAATGTTTCTTTTAGCATGTGCTGTTGGCCCGTGTACATCTTTGAGAGCACTATGAACTGGTAATCTACCAGCAACACCTCCTTCTTCATTTCTCGTCCAAATAGTTCCGCCTGAAGCAATTTCAGTTTGCTGATTTGGTACGATACTTCCACCTTCGTCTTCAGAACTGGAAGGGAATCGCATGCATCGTCTCCTACGTTTCTTTGGAATATTTTCGCAATCACTGTCACTTGACTGATCTATATTGTCTTCATCAGGAATTTCCTCATCACTACTCTCGATCGGTTTTGACATTCTCAGGAGCTGACGATCGCTGTAAAAATTTATGTTGAAACTAAGTGTAGAAGACACAAGATGACAAATCACGTGGGCTGTTTCTTCGGCAAAGGTCTTTATTCGAATGCCTCGTTCTCGTCGAAAAAGGGTCTCCTCCCCTCGACGAACCATCTCGTCTCCTAAACAGAGATCCCTTATCTCTGAGACGTAAACAGTACGCCGCCTGACCGGCGACCGTCTCAGAGATCGCTTACATAAGACACTTTCTTCGTATGTAGGCTACTTACTGAAGAATATATTTTTGAATATTTCCATATCCACATAAATGTTTCTTACCTGTGTCACTATGCGGGTAAAGATGAATGATTCCGCTTTGTTCTAGAATAAATCACAGCGAACTCATAGAATAAGCGCTCTACTTTGACCGACAGCTCACTAGATTAGGAATTAATTATGATAATGACCATGGTGGCGCCATCGATAAAGCGGATCGAGAGCGATACGAAGTAGTGCATACATTTCTTCATAGAAACATGCACCAGTCATTTTGACTGGTACTGGTATAAATGTCAATAACAAAAAATATATTCGTTACTAATATATATAAAGTAACATTAAGTTCATAAAATGTATTCTCTATTTATAGCTACAAAAGTCATAACATCATTTCGGAAAGCAAATGTTATATGTAGTAGGAATTTTGAATTGAAATTGCACAACCAGTCAAAATGACTGGTCTGGTAAATCTAGTGTTAATATCGCGCTTCATCTGGCGGCGCGTAGTTATTGCCTGTTCAGACCTGCATACGCGTTGTTTGTTGCTCTGCAGTACAGTGAGATCTTATTGTGCAAGTTTTGTAACCTTTCTAAGTATAATTAGAAAGGTGATAGGACAGTTTAGTGCGGGTCACCGGTGTTTCTGTTGGGGG
>NW_027585799.1:0-1624 GCF_028453695.1 Augochlora pura
AAAAGTTGCGCTGAAATAACTCAATTCCCCGTAATCACTAATAAATTTGAATGTCCCCTGAGAGGGGACAGCCGAGTGATATGCTAGAATTACGATGTCCCCTGAGAGAGACAGCGGAGTGCAAAGAGTTAAATAAAATATGTTTTCCTAATTCCTTCTACTCGCTAAAGGCAATGATCGTTCATGTTCGACGATACAGCCATTGCTCCATCGATATCAATGGCGACATAATAGAAAAGATAGGAAACTATCATCTAGTTCTAGCTTTACTATTGTTATTGATTCTTGACTATTAAATCATTGATACTTTTTTTGTCCTCCTAACTCACGTCGTACTCCATATTTTATATTTTAAAAATAGCAAATAGTATTTTGATCATTAAGATTTTATTTCGAATCACCCGCGACCTCGCGTTGTCACTTATGCTGGCAAATGAAAGAAGGTCGTTTTAGGGTTGAAACATTCCATCTTTAGACGTCTTTGTTTGCAATAAAAGTCGTTTCCGGTCCGTTCATAGCCCGTACATAGGTTATTCGACACGTCTTCGCGTTATCTCGGAATAAGCTATTATGTACGCGACTACTTTAAACAATTAAGCTAAAACTAAAAGAAAATTTTTGCTTGGTGCGTTCTTGGCAACCGCCAATTTGTATAAAATATGTAGAAACATCTTTAGAACCAATAAACAAACACGTGGTTGACACTATAGTGAACAATCACGAAATTCCGGGGGTTAACCCTTACAGAAACATGAGGTGGTTGTTATGATTAAATATTAGTATATAGCTGTTCATTTTAGTTTGTTTAGACGTAAAATTGATTTTTTTTAAGTTCGCCATACGTTCTACTTTGACATTCTGTAGAAAAAATGCAGATTAGGTTATACTACTGTGAACAAAAAGTAAGGTGAATTTGTTAATAAAATGTAAATTCTTTATTTATTCTTACAAATGAATTTCATCCCCTTCAATGAAATCCGCGTCCGATAAAACGTACTTTTGCCAACGCTTTTTCCAGTCCTCGAAACAGTCGGAATAGTTTTTTCCGGTATAGCCTTCAAGACCTTCTTCGATTCGGTTTTTATCTCCTCAATCGTGTGAAAACGGCGTCCCCGCATTGGCCTTTTGAGTTTGCTGAATAGCCAGAAGTCGCACGGAGCCAAATCAGGCGAATACGGTGATTGCGGAACAATACGAGTCGAGTTTTTGGCAAAGAAGTCGCGAAGAACCAATGCAGTATGACATGGTCCATTATCGTGATGACATTTGGTTGTTTACAAAAACACGTGTAACTCGGAGATAATTAAACCTTTTGACAAACAGACGTTTGGCAAATGTTATAGACAGTCCTACCACCAACCTAGGAAAAAAAAAATAAAAAAAGAATAAATGTTGCGTCGAGTCCGCGTACGCTGTTGTCGCAGATCACTCGAAGGCGCGTGTGTTGTGATGATTGAGGAATCAACGAGGTTTTGATAATTAACAATTTATTGAAGGTTCAATGATATTTGAAATGGGAAATGTTTCGGATGCTTGATTGTCACTCTGTTACTGCCGATCACCCTTGTTTCCTTCCTGTGTCACGGGGGAAATAGAAAAGACACGTACACTAGCCGTAGCGTAG
>NW_027585800.1:0-331 GCF_028453695.1 Augochlora pura
ATTTCTCTACCGCAATGTTATAACCAACATCATGTATTATATTTTCTGGTGCAAAGAACTTTTTTTTCATTGAATTGCAACGTAACACCTGCAGAAACAGTCTTCTCACCAGCAGAAATGTCGTTTTCATACATAATCATGCCTAAATCATATTTCGAGAAGAATTCCGAAGAATGTTCAGGTTTCTCTGCTGCAATGTTATAACCAACATCGTGTATTGTATTTTCTAGTGCAAAGTAGTTGTTTTCATTGAATTACAACGTAACACCTGCAGAAACAGTCATTTCACCAGCTGAAATGTCGTTTTCATACATAATCATGCCCAAATCAT
>NW_027585800.1:431-1094 GCF_028453695.1 Augochlora pura
CAATGTTATAACCAACATCGTGTATTGTATTTTCTAGTGCAAAGTAGTTGTTTTCATTGAATTACAACGTAACACCTGCAGAAACAGTCATTTCACCAGCTGAAATGTTGTTTTCATACACATTCATGCCCAAATCATATTTCGAGAAGAATGCCGATGAATGTTGAGATTTCTCTACCGCAATGTTATAACCAACATCATGTATTGTATCTTCTGTTGCAAGGAACTTGTTTTCATTGAATTGCAGCGTAACACCTACAGAAACAGTCTTTTCACCAGCAGAAATGTCGTTTTCATACATAATCAGGCCTAAATCATATTTCGAGAAGAATTCCGATGAATGTTGAGATTTCTCTGCCGCAATGTTATAACCAACATCGTTTATTGTATTTTGTGGTGCAAAGTAGTTGTTTTCATTGAATTGCAACGTAACACCTGCAGTAACAGTCATTTCACCTGCTGAAATGTTGTTTTCATACATAATCAAGCCTAAATCATATTTCGAGAAGAATGCCGATGAATGTTGAGATTTCTCTGCTGCTTTGTAATAACCAACATCATGTATTGTATATTCTTGTGCAAAGTAGATGTTTTCATTGAATTTCAAAGTAACACATGCAGAAACAGTGATTTCACCAGCAGAAATGTCGTTTTCATACATAA
>NW_027585800.1:1194-1624 GCF_028453695.1 Augochlora pura
TGTATTGTATATTCTTGTGCAAAGTAGATGTTTTCATTGAATTTCAAAGTAACACATGCAGAAACAGTGATTTCACCAGCTGAAATGTCGTTTTCATACATAATGAAGCCTATATCATGTTTCGAGAAGAATATCGATGAAACTTGAGATTTCTCTGCTGCCATGTAATAACCAACATCGTGTATTGTATTTTCAGGTGCAAATTAGTTGTTTTCATTGAATTTCAACGGAACACCTGCCGAAGCAGTCATTTCACCAGCTGAAATGTCGTTTTCATACATAATCATGCCTAAATCATATTTCGAGAAGAATGCCGATAAATGTTGAGATTTCTCTACCGCAATATTATAACCAACATCATGTAGTGTATTTTCTGTTGCAAGGAACTTGTTTTCATTGAATTGCAACGTAACACCTACAGAAACAGTCT
>NW_027585801.1:0-1624 GCF_028453695.1 Augochlora pura
TAACTTAGTTTCGTTGTGAAAGCGAAGAAAAATAAATGACAGGCTTATTTATTGATTTTATATGACATAATTATATAAATATAATATTTGTATCATTTTGACAATCCTTGACAAATTTGACAATGAATTATCGTAATGATTCCGTCATTTGCAATAGTCATAGTCCTCAAATATCAGAAAAAGCAAAAAATCAGATTTAAGTGGTACGATTTCCGTTTCTTATATTTCTAACGCGTTGATCGCCTCTCATCGAATATTCTTTTACCATTATTGAGATTATTATCATTATTTACTAATTAAAAAGTACTTTAGTAATGCGATTCTACCGGCACGCTTCAATTGTTTCGATGGCAACGCGTGCCAAGTGCGATATGATACGGGGCTCGAATAATCGCAACACCTCTTCGCTAATTGTTCGTTTTTGTTTACAAGCTGGACGATAATTGAAGAGAATTTTCTGCATTTCGAGTATCTTTTGCATAATCAAAAACCAAGAATAATCGAATGGAACGAGAAGTGCCTTTTATACGGGATTAGACATTTAACATTCGAACATAGATTCGACTCTATCTTGACCCAGATTTTATAGACTTAAATAATTAACTAATGATTCATCTACTGTATAAATGACACAGCAGTTCAATCATGTTAAAAGTAAAATGTTTAAAGTGAATTTCAAATTCACATGGTAAAACACCACCTACTTGATCTGACGTAAACATTTAAATAAGATTTTATAAATGACATTATAAATTTAAATAATGGTGCTATAAGAATTATTATTTCACAGATATTTTATTTATATTACCGCGCTCTACCCTGCACGTAATTCATTGATTTTAATTTATATCGGCCCAATGTTTCTTGCCTTTCACGGCGAGTATAATTCTCGAATCGCGAATTAAAATTTATTTTACTGCAAAAATCATACAAGAAAGAAAATATTCATTGATTAATAGCTTGTGTTGTTTTATCGGGGCTGGCAAACACATTAAAACGGTCGAATTCGCCATGGAAATATTCGATGATACTTCATTACCGCGGCAACCGATCGGCGAATAAGTTTCGATGTTAAATATATTACATTTGATATGCGGAGTTCGTTACGCGCAATCAATGTTAAACACGTTTGATGGAAAAAACAGTTTCCGAATGAATTCATTTTAAAAACAAGTCCCGCGGAAACATTTATATTTGGGACAGATGTCCCAATTTCCGTGCAGTCGCATTCAAAACGTATAAAAAAAAATGGTTTTACATATAAATTAATGAGTCATATTCATTCAATTGATTTATATTAGGTTGGTGCGTATGAAATGTCGGATTTTTAAGCGAGTATATAAAACTGCATATCTTTTTTCAAAAGCTATTAATTTAATCAAAATGTGCCCCATTTGTTTCAATACACTTTTCCCAACGCGAGTTTAATTCGTAAATGTATGTCTTCAAGGAATTCTGATTTTTCGGATCAATAAACTGTAGTATGGAATTTTTCAGACTGTCTCCATTTACATACTGTTTAGCCCACAAAAACTACGCATACGTCGTACAAAACAATTGCGAAATTAAATGAAGTAAAATATAAAATTTTATAAAATATAGATCTTTCGCCAAGCGACTTTCG
>NW_027585802.1:0-1624 GCF_028453695.1 Augochlora pura
TTCAATGTAAACATTGTTAGAATAAAAATTATTTTTGGAAGGTGATAGAACAATTTTTGCGGTGCCTCAGAGTCACCATTCGAGTGCAAAGAGTAAAGACTAAAAATGTTATTTTTGATAAAAGTCTATAGTTCGGTAAGAGGTTATCTTTTATTCCCTCCTCTGGCCTAGGTAAACATTAACGAAGATATTGTTGCAGACACTCCGGCGAACCGATGTTTCAATAATTTTCTACCTAAACCGGGGAACCAAGTGTCCAAAGTCGCGCGTCAACGCTGGTCCCAGATGAAAAGAGCATACAGCCCGAAGTACCGAAGGGTTCCCCGCTCGAAGGATCCCATCCCTCGCGGAAGAGGCGGCAAACAGCATCGTCGTCGCGAGTTAGGGCGTCGAAGAGAGAGAGAGAGAGAGAGAGGTCGGAGCCGTGGCAACGGAAAGGGCAGAAACCGCACACCAGGGCTTAGGGTATAATGTCTTCGCACCGGCAAAACGGTCTCAGCCCACGATATTACAACTGCAATGCGTACCCGCTTGCCACAACGCATGCGCCTCTTCTTCCCGCTATTCCTATTCACCCCGGCCTACCTTGGCAGCCGAGAGAGAGATAGAGAAAGCCGACGTTAGACAAGGAGCTGGAAGAAGTACCCGGATGGAACGGGAACGAACGGAAAAGGGTTTATATTGTGGCAGCCACCGGTTCAGGGATAGGAGAATCTCGCCGCGATTCCCAATATATCGTTAGTACGAGAACCGGCTGTTAAATGGCGAATTATACCCGGTGCTGGTGGAACGGCGGAACGCTGAGAAATCGTTTGCGGGATAAACTGCGATGGTCGGGGGGGGGGGGGGGGGGGCGAAAGCGGACGTGCGGGGATTCTTCGTGAAACGGCCTCGATTGGCGTCGCGGACCACCTGCGTTTCCAGCGAATCCGACTTGCTACCGTGGTGTACCGTGAGAAGAGATATTTTTCACGATTTCGGCGGGTCCGGTCTCTACGATGACGGTATGCCTGTTCGGACCGATGCGGCTCGCTTTTTTAACCCTTTGCACTCGAGTGGTGACTCTGAGGCACCACTGCTAATTGTTACGTCACGTCCCAAAATAATATTTCTATTACAAAAGCTTACATTTAAAAAATGATTATACGAATTATTAAAAGCACTGGCATGCTATAATAAAATACATTAATACTCGTTGCTCGCGCAGAAGACTAAATAAATAAATAAATAATAGAATTCATTTAGTACACTAAAGACTCCTCGAGCTATATAATGACACTGATTACCGCTAACTGTACGAATTGTTACAAAAATAATTATTCCTGATTCAGTGTAATTACCAAAGAAGCGAAACCAAAGGGATGTTAAACAGAAAAAAAATCGCTGGCGAGTCCAGGAGAAAAATTTCGAGGCAGCTCGCGGACGCAAGGAAGTCGAACCACGAGCCAAGAATGTCGCATCGCAAACTCACGACTAGCTTGACGACATCCAGAGCGGAGGGCACAACACAACCGAGGAGAATTGCCGCGCGTCGTTCGGCCGCGCAGTTATCTAAAGCATCCTGTAAGACGGTGCGCGCCGTTTTGTCCGCCGAAAATTCGTTCGCAATTAACGGCGGGCGGGC
>NW_027585803.1:0-1623 GCF_028453695.1 Augochlora pura
GCTGGGGAAAGGGATACGGTTGAAGATTGTTGCAGCTGTTATAATATGATCGTAATAATAATAATAATATTCATTTTGCTAGTTGTGATGTAAGTTATAATACAGTTGTAATATAATTATTGGGAGTACAAATTAGTGCGGTCCGTTTTTTTTTGTGGTGGAAAATGCATTTATTTCGAGAACAAAATGAATTAACAGATTAATCAAAGTATTGTCCATCGCTGTTTACTACTTTCCCCCACTTCTCAGGCAATTTTCGAATTCCATCTCGAAAAAATATCTCGTCTTTTGAGGCGATCCAAGTTCCAAGCCAATTTTCGATTTCTGCGAAAGAAATGAATCTGTGACCTGCCAAATCGTGCTGCATCTGCCGGAACAACCAGTAATCAGAAGGAGCAATGTCCGGCGAGTACAGCGGGTGCGGTAAAATATCCTACTTGAGCGTTTCCAAATAATTTTTCACAACTTTTGCGACACGAGGCCGAGCGTTATCATGGAGAAGAATGACTTTGTCATGTCTCTGATCGTATTCCGGTCATTTTTGTCGTAATGCACGGCTCAAATGAATCAATTGCAGCCGATACCGATGGCCCATAATGGAATCGCCAGGTTGTACCAGCTCATAGTATACAACACCCTCTTGATCCCACCAGATACACAGCTGGACCTTCGAACCATGAATATTCGGTTTTGGTGTTGATGTTGAGGTCGATGGCAATGATTGACCTGGCATAGCGTAGTATTGTTTCTTCTTGGGGTTATCGTAGAATATCCATTTCTCATCCCGAGTCACAATCCGATGTAAAAAACCCTTTCTTTGTTGCCTTTGAATCAGCTGCTCGCAAGTGAAAAGTTGCCTTTCAATGTCTCTCTGTTTCAGTTCATACGGCACCCAATTGCCTTGCTTGTGAATCACTCCCATGAATTTCAATCGTACGGAAACTGCTTGTTGGGTAACTCTCAATGATTCTGCAAGCTCCTCTTGAGTTTGACTCGGATCTTCATCGAGTAATGCCTCAAATTGATTGTCTTCAAATTTGTTTGGCTGCCCAGAGCGAGGCTTGTCTTCAACGCTAAAATCACCATTCTTAAAGCGCCGAAACCATTCCCTACATGATTGATCAGTTGGAGCATTGTCATCATAGACTTGAACAAGCATTCGATGTGCTTCAGCTGCACTTTTCTTCCAATTAAAGCAGAAAACTAAAATCTCCCGGAAATGCTGCTTAGTTAACACAAAACTTGACATATTCAACAGAGTAAAAAACAGGTGTATTAAATGAAACTCGAAGCAATATAAACTGAATGTTATTGGCAGATATCTTATCTCTCAGAAACAATTGAAATGAGTTGTTACTATGAAACAGTCATAACAGTCAGAGCTATCTTTTGAAAACGGACCGAACTAGTTGGTGCTCCCAATATAATAAAGCAAGTTAATTGTTCAGCTCTATCTATACGACGTTTGTGTTTATTCAAATAGATTACAGCGATCGACTTCTCAATACGGACAAGTCTATCTCCACACAATATACTCTTTACATTTCTTCGTACTTCAATACCTTTATTCTTCTAAAATAAGCAATGCATAGATCTATTGTTCTAAAAATACTTGAACGAGCA
>NW_027585804.1:0-6464 GCF_028453695.1 Augochlora pura
GATAGGCTTTCGCCTACGGTGCGTGTTTCGTGTCCGCGGATCCGAACAATTGGACTCTTTTCGAACGGCTCCTCGAGCGTGAGGGATTGTTAGAGGAAATTTATACGAGCGGATGCGCGCGCGCTCGTAAGAGAGAGAGAGAGAGAGGGAGAGAGAGAGACGGTATCCTCGCGGGTCGGTCGCGCGCGCGTAATTAGGCCGAGCGTGCTCGATACCAAGATGCTCAAAGATCGTTCTCCCCGCGTTTCAACCTCCTCCCCCTCCTCCCTCTAACCCGGTCTGTCGCCGTCGGGTACTCGATTCAATTACACGAGGATACATCGGGAACGCGGGCGTATAAACGCGACGCAATCAGAACTATAAACGATAGAGAGAGCGGCCACGGTCCATTAATCAGTATCATAAAGGGATATGATAATTATATTGGCAATCGAGACACGGCCACCGACGCGATCATCCACATCGTTACGGGCTATTGATCCGATGATTAATGCGCAAGCGAAAATACAGAGACGCGCGTAATTAATCAGAGTTCAGAATAACTCCGGGGGCGAGGCAGATGCAACCGCCTTCTACCGCCCACCGACACTCGATTCGATTTTTACGGTCATTGTGCCGCGACGACTCGACTATTCTACTCGATCCACCCTTCATCTCTCTCTCTCTCTCTCTCTCTCGCGCGCGATCTGGCTCTCGTAGAATTACTATAATCACCGCACGGCCGCGTCAAACACCCCACCGTGCCTCCAAGACTCTCGAAACACCCCACCTGCTCGCGATTATAAATCAATCGCTTCGCCACTTTTAATCCCCTTTAACCCCCTGCGCTACGACTCCTTTCACGTTGCATTAATTACCACTTATTTGTCCTGAATATTTTTAATAACACGACCAGACGATTTTTCTCTCTTTTATCGTCTTTGTGTACTTTTGATAACAGAGGACTTTGATAACTAGAATAATTGAAATTTATTTCGATTTAGAAGGAATTAATAATATTCATACTTAATAGATTTTAACCCCTTGCACTACAACTCATTTTACGTTGTAGTATTAATAATATTTTTAATAAAAGGACTAGACAACTTTACTTCCTTTTCATCATCTTTATGTCCTTTTCTTTCCAGGCTTTGATAACAGAAGAATTTATTTTTATTTCGATATAGTGGAAATTAATAATATTAATATTTATTAGATCCTGCATGAAATCTGTATGACGAGTCTGACTCGTTATAATAGTGCAAGGGGTTAATAGATTTAAGATCCTGTTTTTTGGAATCTTTGTCACGAGAGTCTGTCTCGTTATTATACCGCAAGGGGTTGAAAAGAGGCATCAGCTGACGCAAGGCAAATCTGTCGCAGTCATTCCTGGGAAAGAACAAGTTTTGGTTTCGTTATTGGAACACGCTGCGAATTTACGATTGATTTTACTCTTCGCGCTGCGGAGCCTTTCATGATATCGCTTTGACGTGTACACATTTATGTATTTATTTTAATATATATATTTATATATATAGCAAAAGTTGAGTTCGAATAGAAGAGTAGTCGTACACCGCCGCTGCGAAATTTGATAAAAATTAATAAACGCGGAAATTCTGCGGTTCGATGTAGTTCAGTTTATTTTATTTAGTTCGTAGATTCAGCTTTATATTTCATCCGTGTACCGGAGAGTCGAGAGAGAGGTAGTTGAAAAATAATTTATAAAAAGCGTCTCTGTATTTTAGCGCATGTACACGGTCCGCGGAGAAAAAGTGTTCGTGCACTGAAAAATAATCTTGCAGTTCCTGCAATTTTGTAACAAACAATAAATTCGATAATAAATATTACGTTCAACAATACTTGATGAATTAAATAATAAATTGAGCAATACGCGATGAATTAGATATTGAACAATACGTGATGAATTAAATAATAAATTAAACAATACGCGATGAATTAAATATTGAACAATGCGTGATAAATGAAATGACAACGCGCAAAAACAATTCTCCTATTCTCGCGACGATGCGCAGAAATTCTTCTTCACAGCTCCACAGTTTCGATAAATCCGCGAGACCGACGATTGATAAAATAAAGACCGGTTCTCGTCGGATATTTTCCGGCCGATATGCACCTGTGATCGCGGAACCCCGTGGTTCGAAGATCGAAATCGCGGATCGATCGACGCGGCGGTGGTTCCCGGCCGGTGCTCGGCCATTAAGAACTCGCAAGGTGGAAGACCCGGTGGGAAGAGATCGAGGTGGTAGGTCTCGCTGCCGAATTGAATCCTGAATAACTCGCGAAAGAGGAATATAACCGAGAGCAGAGCACCACCACCACCACCGGTCCCCCTCCCTCCCTCCCTCCCTCCTTTCCCCCACCACCAGGAAGATAATGATCCCCGGGCTCGTACGGCGTTGTATTATCACGCTCGCGTTATTACGTCGAGTGAATTTCGGAAGTTTTACGAGGGGGGCGTTCGTGGAAGAGCCTTCGGCCGGAAGAGGGCTGGAAGAGGCGCGCCGCGTGTATTACAATACGGAGATAGAGGATCGGCCGGCTATACATCACGTATCGTGACAGGGGCCTGCTCGGGGAAGACGGACTGAGATAAACAGAGAAAGAGGAAGAGAGAGAGAGATAGACGAAGAGACAGAGATAGAGACAGAAAGAGACGAAGAGACAGAAAGAGGCGAAGAGAGAAATAAAGGGGACAGTGAGAAGTAGAGAAAAAGACAGAGACAGAGGGGCCCGAACTGGGGCACAGAGGGAAGAGAGAGAGAGAGAGAGACTGCAAGATCTGTAGAAAATAGAAAAGCAACTGAAAGAAAGAAAGAGAGATATTGAGAAATAGAGAAACTATTAAAGGGACTAGTCAGTTTCCAAATCCTCCAATTATAAAAGGTATAACTATAAAAAAAAAAATTATAATAAATGCGTGCGAGGTAACAATTGAATTATAAATTTGATCATTATTAATTCATCCTCCTGGGACTCTTAATTCTATTCGAATTAATTAATTAATTATTATTCTTAGTGAAGCACCAAAAGAAGCTGATCACATAGCAAAAATAAAATATAGTATTCCAATATTTTTGTGATTAGTTGAATGTAATCATTTATTTTATAAAGAGGGAGACCCTGATAGAAAAAGAGAGGAAAAGAGAGAAACTGAAGAGTAGAGAAACACTGAAAGATAGACATATAGACAGTGAAAGACGAATATAATATATAGAAATAAACACAGAAAAGCAGAGAGAAGGGAAATAATCGTAAGCTGTAAAGACAACGGTGGAGTAAAGGATTAACCCTTTGCACTCGAGCGGCGACTCTCCGGCGCCATTAAAATTGTTACAACACGTTCCAAAATTATTTTTATAAATATCACCGAAGCATAGATTGAAAAAATTGTTGAAAGTGTAACTGTTATATAAGTCGCGAGACTCAACTTCACACGCATTGAATAAATTTTGTTATATAAAATGGAAGTACTAAAAGCCTGAAAAACTATTTTAGATTTGCAGTTGAAACGGCTTCGAGTGCAAAGGATTAACATGAAGACATTCTGCCGGGAAGGTTTCGATATTCTCGGCATGCCATCTTCCGGAGTGTCCGCTCGACGCAGAACTCTATGAGGCCAGGTCTAGGAGGATCCTGATCGGCCATCGGTTATCGGAGCTCGTCCCCGACGTACGCGAAATGCATTTACCTTAGCCGACTGGAATATCAGGCCGCTTCGAGTCCTCGCTCGAGAGAGTATTACACGTACCTGTGTGTATACGTGTGTACGTGTATATACATGGCGGCGTGGCGCGACGCGCGCCGTGTTTCGCGTGCCTTTCATTTCGTCCTTTACGGTACTTCGTCATGATTTACGGGGTATCCGCATGAGGAGCGACGCCGTCTCGCATTCTACGTCGCCCCTGCGTGCCGCCCTTCTCTGCCTCCTCGTTGTCCTACGCGCCCTTCTCCCCTCTCTCTCTCTCTCCCTTTTCCGCGAGCGTGTCCCGCTTGTAATTTTCTCCGGTCGAGAACCCGGGGAAACGGGAGACCGAGAAACGGAGAGAAGGGTCTCGTGCCGGAGGAGGACTAGCTCGTCGGAGGAGGACCGGAAAAGGTTGCCGTGGCCTCTGCGGTCTCCGACAGCCGCGCGACTTTCGTTGACTTGACCCAGGTCGCGTCGCCGCGCGTAGCAAAACGCGAGCTTCATTTTCTTGGAACCTTTGCCGGCCGGGATTGCGCGTTGAAATTTTCTACCGTGGCTTCGTTGACCCTTTGACGGATGGTAGAATTTGTTGGACGCGGTGGGAGTACCGTGTCAAAGGGTTAGAGCTGAATCTACCGTCGCGAGTCGATTTCGCATCTTTTACTTCGCGAATCGTGGAATTTATTTTTCATATTCCTATTTCTTATTATAATATATTATTATATTGCTATTATCGAGCAATTGATTGATTAAATTTTTAACAATTTTAATCAATTCTACGTTGCGATCTCTACCTGCCGAATTTCTATTTCTCGATTATCAAAACTCGGTTTTAGTCTTAATTAATATATAGTCAATTAATTGGCTGCCACGAAAATTCCGGTCTCTTTTTGTTTTCCAAAAGATTGTTGGCAGTACTTCGGTATATTCCTACCGCCACCGAAAAAGCATTCTGGCTGGCAACGGTGGTCGGCGCGGTGCATCGATAAGGCTATCGGTAGCCAGCCAAAACCGAAGCGCGTCGGTAAATAAGAGAACCGTGCTCCTACGCGTAATTACTGTTATCCGGTCGCGAGAGTAATACGCAATTGCCGACGTTTTTGTAATTAGCGTCGGGGGCGAGAGGGTTCGACGGTGCGGCGTTCCCGGGCGTGGGGGCAGGGGAACGGTCGCGGCGTGCATAAATGCATCGGTGGTTCGTGCGAGCCTGCCTTCCTCTTCTCTCCCTCTCTCTCTCTCTTTTTCTAAATGTATAATATATATGTTACGTGTTCCTGTTATATCTCGTATCGATGTAATATTTCATTTCTCTTGTCGACAGTACAATAAATAAGGCCGTAACGTAGGGTGTAAAATAAATATATATATTCATTTATGTCATTGCTGAGAAGAAGAATAAAATTACATTTTATTTGGCAACTGTGGTTAATTTATTGCTGGCAAGAAAAATAAAATATTACTGTCTAAACACGAGTATTTATTGTGTACTCCATTTCACACTCTTGGTTATTTTATTGCTGGCAAGAAAAATAAAATATTGCAGTCTAAATACAACTATTTAATTTACATATTTACATCTATTTTACACCCTTATTTTTACAGCCTCTTGTAATGTTACTGCTATGCAAGAAGAATAAAATACTATTTAAACGCAACTATTTTCCACCTTACACAGCACAAAATACCTTTTTAAATTAAACAAAAATTAAAACTTATAAAATTCAACAATTAATCCGAATAAAGAATAAAATCACCTGATTAGGTTTAATCGTCCAACTCTATAAACAGCGTTAGGGTTGCATCCGAGAACAGGACGAAATGAAGCGACTCGATTCAGGGACGAGCTCTAATCGACTGTGGGGATCCTCGAGGAGTCCTCTGTGGACCGTGCCAGGACGGAGGAGGACAGCCAAGAATATTGAAACTTTGGAAGTGGATCCGTGGGCGGATTCGAGGGCCAAAGAAGAAGAGAGGTTAGAGAGCAGCCGGCCTCCGAAGGCTGCGGCACAGATATTTAAGAGCGGGAAATAATTCTGCGAGCAGTCGCGACGACGGTTCTCTTTAATCTCGGGGCGCCTTTTTATCCGCGGCAGGACTGTAATTTACGGAGAGAGGGAGAGAGGAGAGAGGATCAACGGCCCTCGAGTGCCAGAAATAAGTTTAGTCCACCTCGAAATTACTGGTCCCGCGGAACGGGCTTACGAGGTATCAGCTTCCTCGTTTCGCATCCGCGTCTAAAACGACAGATCAAAGGTTTACCCTCACCCCCCCCTCTCTCTCTCTTTTACTCTCTCTCTCTCTCTCTATCTCTTTTACTCTCTCTCTCTCTCTCTCTCTATCTCTTTTACTCTCTCTCTCTCTCTCTCTCTCTCTATCTCTTTTACTCTCTCTCTCTCTCTCTCTCTCTCTCTCTATCTCTTTTACTCTCTCCCTCTCTCTCTCTCTCTTGCTCTCTCTTTTACTATCTCTATCTCTCTTCATGTAACACGCGCTGCCGGACCCGTCCCCGTCGACGCAGAGAAGGAGACGAGCTTGTAATCCCGCGACCAGGTAGCAAAGACGACGCGACGGCCGGACCCCCGCAGTTGCGATTAACCGGCTCCGGAAATCTCGTTTGCCCGGGGGGGGGGCCTCGCGCAGCCTGGAACTACCGGTTGCGGCCGCGTTACGGATTTATAGAATTTTCGACGCGAATAATCGTAAAGCGATCCGCCCCGTACGCAAATATTGCAACAACAAAGCCGTGAAAAATCAGAATAAATGTCTTGGCTGTAAAATG
>NW_027585805.1:0-1623 GCF_028453695.1 Augochlora pura
CGTGCGGGTCAAGGAGAAACGAAACCATCCCGTAATAAATGCAGAGGAGGAGACAAAAGACCGAATTCTTGGCTAATTAGGCAGATTAACATGGAACTCCTTAAGAGCCGTGCTCATCAACGCGATGACACAGATGTGGGTTAGCCGCAGACCGCGGATATTCGTGCAGAATAAAAATTGCTTAAAACTAACAATTATTCACCAAGGAAATATGAAAAACTGTCGAAATATTATATTAATAAATATAATATAATACTCTTTCAAAATTAAGGCAAGTGGCTCGAATCTCTTCCAGACGTTAGACTAGATTGATTTTCTAAAGAATGGGTATAAAAACATCTTGCAATCGACTGGATTGATAAAAACAATTAAGAAACCACATTATTCAAAATCTGAGCGCACAATGAAAACATAAAGAATGCATTTTACAGATCGAAATAACTTATACTTTCAAAATCGATATTCCGTCTGAAAATGTGGTTAATGTATTTTCTAAACCAACCGCGAGTTAAACAATTCGGAGCCGGTTATTTTTGATGTAAGCCTAGCGTTCAAAATTAACAAGTCCTCGGTGCCGCGCATAATTCACGATCAATCTGCGAAGCTGTGCAGCAGGCGCTTGAAAAGCGAATTCCTCGACGCAACTGGCTGCCGCAAAAAGAAATTGATTCCCGCGGCTCGTTACGAGCGAGTCCGGCATCGATTTAAAATTCAAATGGCGAACGTCGAGGGTTGCGCGCGTTGATTTTCCTCGGACAAAGACATTATCCGTTTCGAATCGGCGCGCGGTTCCGGCGAGTTAACGGGCTCGTCCCGTGCGAAACGTTCCTCGCGGCGTGGATGGGACGCGAAAGTTTCGCCTAACCGTGGTCGGGACGATAGTGAAAGTAATACGCGAGCGTAACGGAGTCCGAAAGAAACGGCGCGACGGAGACGGAGGCACGGCGCGCGCGAGAGGAGGTCTCGCCACGGTCGAAGGCCCGCGAATAATTTACAATTTACATTTCCAGAACGATCTCTAGCGGCCGCGTGATAATTGATAACGCGTGGTTCGCACGCGCCGCGGTCCGAGCGGCCCCGGGGAGGAACGGCCGAGTCATTTCGAGTTTCACGGAGCGTATAATCGGCGAGCGCGCGAATCCGCTCGGCTCGCCGCCGTCGCGAATCGCGGGCTAACGAGACCATTAGACGCACAAAACCGAGGAAGAGAGCCGCGGCCGACGTCGTAATTTGACGGAGAAACCTGGAAAGAGTAGAAATCCGTCAAGATCTCGTTCACTGAATCACGGCTCCGGTCCACTTGCCCGCGCTCCGGCGCGACCGTAACAAGTTCGTCGCGAGGCCTGCCAGAAAATTGCTGTGATTTCATACGGGGAAATCGCGGTGAATGGGGCGACACACGCGCGGCAAATAACGAGTCCACCAGACCGATGGAATTTGTCGCAAGTCCGTTAGGAGAGATTGCTACCGTGTCCTCTCTATGCGCCATTGTCTCTGCGCTGCGATTAGGCGAACCGAGGGCTCCTGCGTTCGCAAGGAAAAACGTCGCCTGACACGATTTCATCGAACTCGAGTTTATGCGATAATTGAGGAGTGTTTGTGGAAAATGTAATTTTTGAGGAG
>NW_027585806.1:0-618 GCF_028453695.1 Augochlora pura
TACAATACATGATGTTGGTTATTACATTGCAGCAGAGAAATCTCAACATTCGTGGGCATTTTTCACGAAATATGATTTAGGCTTGATTATGTATGAAAACGACATTTCAGTGGCTGACATGGCTGTTTCTGCAGGTGTTACGTTGAAATTCATTGAAAACAACAAATTTGCAAAAGAAAGTACAGTACACAATGTTGGTTATTACATTGCAGCAGAGAAATCTCAACATTCATCGGCATTCTTCACGAAATATGATTTAGGCTTGATTGTGCATGAAAACGACGTTTCAGCTGGTGATATGACTGTTTCTACAGGTGTTGCGTTGAAATTCAATGAAACCAACTACTTTGCACCAGAAAATACAATACATGATCTTGTTTATTACATTGCAGCAGAGAAATCTCAACATTCGTGGGCATTATTCACGAAATATGATTTAGGCTTGATTATGTATGAAAACGACATTTCAGTGGCTGACATGGCTGTTTCTGCAGGTGTTACGTTGAAATTCATTGAAAACAACAAATTTGCAAAAGAAAGTACAGTACACAATGTTGGTTATTACATTGCAGCAGAGAAATCTCAACATTCATCGGCATTCTTCACGAAATATGATTT
>NW_027585806.1:718-1063 GCF_028453695.1 Augochlora pura
GTGTTACGTTGAAATTCAATGAAAACAACTACTTTGCACCGGAAACTGCAATACATGACGTTGGTTATTACATTGCAGCAGAGAAATCTCAACATTCATCTGCCATCTTTTCGAAATAAGATTTAGGCTTGATTGTGAATGAAAACGACATTTCAGCTGGTGACATGGATGTGTCTGCAGGTGTTACGTGAAAAAAACAATGAAAACAACAACATTGCTCCAGAAAATACAATACATGATGTTGGTTATTACATTGCAGCAGAGAAATCTCAACATTCGTGGGCATTTTTCACGAAATATGATTTAGGCTTGATTATGTATGAAAACGACATTTCAGTTGGTGAC
>NW_027585806.1:1163-1623 GCF_028453695.1 Augochlora pura
TATTACATTGCAGCAGAGAAATCTCAACATTCATCGGCCATCTTTTCGAAATAAGATTTAGGCTTGATTGTGAATGAAAACGACATTTCAGCTGGTGACATGGATGTGTCTGAGTAGATAATATAGGCGGGTTCTAAATCACTTTTTTTTCACAGTTTTTTCCGGGTGTCGTGAAATAGCGCGAGCATGCAAAGTGGAGGGGGGGACCCTGGGCGCGTGCCGGTCTTGTGGTTTTCTGAAAACCACAAGACATTTTTTATCTTTCCGTTTTGCACAGGAAAACGATAAGGAATATTACGTGACAGTTTCTTTCAGTTTGTAAGAGAGACAGGGTTATGATGAACCGTTTGTTTTTTTAATAATATTAAGTGAAAGAAAAATAATCATTCTTCAGTCAGGTTACTTTTGTAGGGAAAAAAACGATAAGTAATATGCATCCTGCTCCGTTTTTAATAATAAT
>NW_027585807.1:0-1623 GCF_028453695.1 Augochlora pura
ATCCAAAGATTTTTCTAACGTGTTGCTTGAATTATTTTGACGCTGTCTCAAGCCATAGGGGGGCAATCTCGTTTTTCATATTCTCGATTTTTAGTTCGCGCAAACAGATAGTAAATGGATAATGACAGAGACAAGTCAATTTGACTAATCAACTTCCCTAATTTTTCAGTTAGCTCATACTTAACCATCGTTGACGATATAAAAACATTCGTATCGATATTAAACTGTGTAAGTCTGTATTGTATAAATATATCGATTTTTACCATCAAATTCTAACTTTATCTTAAAGTTGTCATGTTGTTTCGAGTTTCTACTTTCTCCGTAATTTTGTTAGTTCATCGACGACGGAATTTCACATAGAAACATGTCTTTGTTTTTGTGATTCAAATCAAAGTGAAATCCTCTAGGTTGGAGGTTGACCATCGCTTAGGATGGTCAATTATAAAACTTTTAATAAACTTTATTGTTAACCCTTCGCATTCCAAATTACTGTAACTTTAAAAAGGTGTAGAAATTACTGTCTTCAGTTATTTCGAGAAACATAGTTTAAATAGCCGAGTATCGTACTTCTCAGTAATTTTAATTGTTCGAAAATGATACGGTTATGCTATTATATTTTTCCAATGATTTTAGCGTTCTGTGTTTCACATTGTTATTTTTCTTGTAGACGAAGTCTAGTGTTAACGCATAGTTAAACTCATATTACTTTTTTTCTTTAATGCTACTCTATAATAACAAAATCTTATTCCGATAACGAATGAAATATAAAGACTGACAAATAAAATTTTATTCGGCACTGTCGAATAAATATTTAATGGAATAAAAATTTATCTAGCTAAATATTTATCCAATCAAAATGAGAGTTTTTTAATATAGAAATTCATATGGAAAATTATTGATTTGAATAGAGATGATGGAATACAAAGTGTTTTTTCATAGTTTATCGATTTAGTACGTTTACTACATTTTCGACGAATAACAAATTATTCGTATAAAGGATTATTCAAACAAATGGATGGAATAATTTAGGACGAATTGATAAGGGTTATTGTATACTAACATTTGTATATTGTTTACTGATCGAAATTATTAAGACAGTTTAGAATTATGTTAATCTATAATAACTTTATCATTAATTTCACATGTATTTTCAACACTTTGGAATGTATAGATTACATTTCAAGGCGCAAGTCAAACTTTCCAAAAATTGTATTTACGTCACTGTGGCGTCTAACACATTCAGCCGTTGTTTTATAGGTATACTGTATTTATTAAAACTTATCATCGTTTCTAATAACATGGTGTTAAAAATATTTTGGAACATGTTATGTATTATTTCTAATTCACTGAGATTATCAAACGAACTCGCCGTGTTTGCATATAATATTCAGCAAGTAACGCCTATATTGCTCTGAATAATAGCGTTATTCGTATCGTCGTCGAAGGTGTCAACCTTGTTATTAGGCTAACACAAAATGATCGAGAAGTGAAAGACGCTCTCGTCTAGTTACTTAAGTAATTGAGCAAGAAAATTATTGTCTTTTTTTTCAAATAACGTATCAGAAATTGGAATTCATCCGTACTTCTCTTTAGTATTCGAATACACAGAAATGACACGCCGAG
>NW_027585808.1:0-416 GCF_028453695.1 Augochlora pura
CTAAGTGGGATAAAACATGATATCCAATTATATGGGTGAGACACAAGAGGATACAAGGGAATTTAAGTGTATATAAGTGAGATACAACATAATATCCAAGGATATAACAGAGATAGTTGAGGAAACGGGGGAATTTATATGTATATAAGTGAGATACAACATAGTATGCAAGGATATGAGGGAGATGGAAGAGTATACAAGGGTATTGAAGTGGATATAAGTGAGATAAAACATGATACCCATTTATATGACAGAGATAGAAAGGGATGCAAGGGAATTTAAGTGTATATAAGTGAGATACAACATAATATTCAAGGTAATAAGAGAGATGCAACAGGATACAAGTGAATTTAAGAAGATATAAGGGATATACAACATAATATCCAAGGATATAAAATCAATATAGAAGAGGAAAC
>NW_027585808.1:516-1622 GCF_028453695.1 Augochlora pura
ATAAGAGAGATGCAACAGGATACAAGTAAATTTAAGAAGATATACGGGATATACAACATAATATCCAAGGATATAAAATCAATATAGAAGAAGAAACAGGGGAATTTAAGTGTGTATGAGTGAGATACAACATAATATGCAAGGATTTGAGGGAGATAGAAGAGGATATAAGGGAATTTATGTGTATACAAGTTAGATACAACATAATATACAACGATATAAGAGAGATAGAAAGGGATACAAGTGTATTTATGTGGATATAAGTGAGATAAAACATGATATCCAATTATATGAGAGAGACACAAGAGGATACATGGGTATTTATGTGTATATAGGTGAGATACAACATAATATGCAAGAATATGAGGGAGACAGAAGAGGATACATGGGTATTTAAGTGGATATAAGTGAGATAAAACATGATATCCACGGATAGAAGGGAGACACAAGAGGATACATGGGTATTTATGTGTATATAGGTGAGATACAACATAATTTGCAAGAATATGAGGGAGACAGAAGAGGATACATGGGTATTTAAGTGGATATAAGTGAGATAAAACATGATATCCAATTATATGAGGGAGACACAAGGGGATACAAGTGAATTTAAGTATATATATGTGAGATACACATAATATACAAGGTTAATGGAGAGATACAAGAGGATACAATGGAATTTAAGTGGATCTAGGTGAGATACAACATAATATCCCAGAAGTAAAGATATGTGACGATACAAGGGAAATTAAGTGTATATAAGTGAGATACAACATAATATCCAAGGATAAAAGGGAGATAGAAGAAGATACAAGGAAATTTAAGTGTATATAAGTGAGATACAACATAATATGCATGGATATGAGGGAGACACAAGAGGATATAAGGGAATTTAAGTGTATATAAGTGAGATACAACATAATATCCAAGGATATGAAAGAGAAAGAAAAGGATACAAGGGAATTTAAGTGTATATAAATGAGATAAAACATAATATCCAATTATATGAGAGTGGCATAAGAGGATACAAGGTAATTTAAGTGTATATAAGTGACATTGAACATAATATCCAAGGATATAACAGAGATAGAAGAGGAAACGGGGGA
>NW_027585809.1:0-1622 GCF_028453695.1 Augochlora pura
GGCGCTGGAGAATGGAGATCACGCGTTGTCACACACACACACACACATACACACACTTCACGACGGCGCACAGTGGCCCGGATTGACGCAAGGTATGCCATTTGACCAAAAAATGAACTTTCACATATCAATCTAAATTGAATATATACTACTTCTTAAATGTCTACCTACCTCGAAAATAAAAATGTTTGCATGATTTAATACAATTTTGTAATAGAAATAATGGTTTAAAGTCGGACTTCCTAAGAATAGTGGTTTTCGTCAAAAATAACTGCATGTATTCTTTTCGATGTTGCGACGTAACCATTTAATATTTTGATTTTAAACTTTTTTGCATTAAAGGGGATCCTTTTGCGATTAAAATTCATTCCTGTAATAATAATTTTCACAAAAATGTGCTGGGAAAATATTGTCAAATAAACTGCTACAAATTCGTCAAATTTTTTATTTTCGGTAGAGAATATCTAGCAAGTCCCAACGAATCCCAGCCTGTGACAAATTGGAATATATTTAGAACTGCTTCCTCTAAACGGCTAAAAAAGAAACTATTCCACCTGCGTCCACCTTTTCAAATTATACTTGTTTAAAGTTCCTAACGTTGGACGCGTCAGCGCGCTTATCTCGAAACTCCGTGAAGAGAAGAGCTAAACATCCGCCTTATTCGAAGGAACTGCTTAGATTATAACACTTACTATGTTACGATTCCGATAAGACTAATTAATTATTGATAACATTATTATTAATATTATTTATTATTAATTATTTTATTATTGTTAATTTAGGAAATCCGTACTTTGTTGCAGGTAATCATCAATTCATAAAATAGATATATACAAATTTGAAGAATATACACAAAATACAGCAAAATATTATGTACAAACTTATGGGTGGTATTTCATGCCACCTTCCGTACATAAATTATTAATTCACGGAGCTAACATTATTCAATATGCATTAGTACCAATAGGACAACTTTCTGAGGAAACTCTTGAAGCAAGACATAAAGATTCTAAACAAATTAGAACACGAAACACCCGAAAAAATTCTAGGATAGAAACAAATTGAGATATACTATATCGTCTCCTTTTGACATCAGATTCGTACATGTCCACCATTCGAATCAAATCGTGTACTAAAAAGAATAAGGAATTAGATCTAGAGGCGTTATATTTAATAATTAAATAATAAGAAATATAATACTAATAGTTGTAATTATAATTAGAATATTAATAACAACAATAATAATAATAATAACAGTAATAAAATGAATGTATTTTTTCTTAACTAATCCATAACCTGTCATTATTTCATTGATCAATTTAAATTTCGCGTTTATACCTCTTACGAATGACGAGTTATAGGGCCACGGCACACCTTGCGCCAATCCGGACCACTGTGGGCCGTTCGGGGAAAATGATATCGATTGTCATTTCCCCGAACGGCCGAACAGCGAGCGACCGGGGCCCGCGAGGAGGCCTGGGACCGAGGTTCATACGTACGTCGACCGCCGAACCGACACGAAGAATAAAAGATCTCCAACGAACGAGTACAATCATTTCTCTCCTACCGCCCACACTTTCCATGACTTTTCATCAAATTTAGTTTTCCTGACTTTATTGTGA
>NW_027585810.1:0-1622 GCF_028453695.1 Augochlora pura
TTTTTGCAAACTGGCATCTCCAGTCCCACCCTTTTGGCAAGACCTTTCTTAAGCTTTCCCATCTTTTCGCTTCCACCCATGTCTCCGTTAGCCCTACGAAATCATACCCCTCGACGAATTTCCAAAATTCCCTATCCTTATTTCCTACCCCTGCTACATTCCACCAAAGAAGTCTTCCCCTCTTGGCCACCTCCCCTGACCTTTGTTTACTACTAGCTACTCCCTGCCCTTCTCCTCCATCCTTACCGCTTGCCTGTACTTCTTTATCTTTTCGTGAGGCTGTTTTTAAAAACCCTGCTTTACTTCTAGCGTTTCTGTTTCCACATTCCAATAATGCCATTTCCCTTGAATATTCAATTTCCTACATGCTATTTTTACCTGCATACCTTCCGCTTTCAGTTTCCTTGCTTTCTACCTTATTAAACTTTGTACTCTCCTTTCTTCTTCCGTCAAGTCATGCTCTATGTATATCCTCTTTGTGCCAAGCTTCCTTTTTTTCGTCATGACTTCTTGCTTCTTTTCCCAGCTACTCATCTTTACTATTATTACTCTATTATCTTCTCCTCCTTTACATTCCACTTTGCTTACTCCCCCGATTACTCCTAATTCTTTCCTCAGAAAGCCCTCCACTCCACCTCTACTACTTTCTTTATTTATCCTTAAACCTTTGATAACTATGTTGTTTTTTCGTTTTTCTTTGTCCTGTTGAAGCATACTCCTCTTCAGTTTCTTTACCTCCTTCCACACCTCCTCTTCCGGGCCTTTTACTCCATTCTCCTCTTCCCTTCCTACTCCCTTCCCCAGTCTTTCCTCTACCATTTGCAGAATTTCTGTCCTTAGCTCTCGTTTCTCCTCCTCTCTTCGCTGCTTCTCTACCCTTTTCTGCTCCTCGATTCCTCTTAGCACTCCTTCCAACCTGTTACATAATTCTGTCTCCTTCTTTTTCCATCCACTTTCTAGCGTTTCTATTCTGTCCGTTAAACCTTTCATTTCCCTCTTTATTTCTTTTTTTCAATTCCATTCTTCCCTGTGCAATTTCACTACGAATTCCTTCCATTTTCTTTAATATTATTCCTAACATTCCGGTGACTAGTCCTTCATCTTCCTCTTCCATTCCTGTTGCGTTTGGTATCTGAGGCGTTTTCTTAGTATCCTTTTTCTTTGATACCTTGTCTTCCTCCATGTTCTCTTCTTCTGTTTCTTCTTTATCCGCCTTCCAAAATTCTGTCAATTTCCTGCAGCCTTGGTTGTCCGTCCTACCGTTTTCTTCAAGTGAGCGCCTCCCTCTTTTCCTCCTTTCCGTTCCTAGAGTTTCCTCAATCATTCTCTCTATACTTTCTGCTCCCCCTGTCTCTTTGCCTAACCCTCCTTCTTCCTTCCTATCTCTGTTATCCCTTCCCAGCTCTGATCCAAAGCCGATCCGTTCACTTCCCTTAACTTTTCCATTTTCCCTTCAACCACCAGATTATACCTTACCGAAGGCGTATTGCTTTGCCGTTATGCCTCTTCCTTATCGATTTTTTCTAGCCAATCTACCTTATCGGTTTCTTCTACGTTCTATTATTTTTCTCTTCTTTACCGATTTGTTCTAGCCAGTCTACCTTATCGATTACTTCTACGTT
>NW_027585811.1:0-1621 GCF_028453695.1 Augochlora pura
AATGTTGCATCTCGCTGTCGTAGACTAATGCTAAAAGCTCGATTGTACTCGTTAGGATAATTATAGCAACGAAGGAACTGAACGAAAGAATCTCCTTGTCGCCGGAAATTCGATTTTAGATTCGACTTTATATGATTCTTCTAACGATGTACATTGAAAATACAACGATATTATGAATCCGCTAGTTTCTATTCGATTTTAGAGACCGAATTTCTACTTCGCTAAATTTATGTCGCGGGCAAGATGACAGACAGATGCAAATGAACCCTGATGTTTTCAAGGATATCAAAAGTTCTGCCGTTTACGAGGCCAGAGGTATTCATACTTAAAACATTGGGAGAAGAACGAAAGCAGACTGTTTCATGCGATAAATTAACTCGACGAAGGAAACGTTCTATAGAAAATTGTCTGATCTTCGAAGAAACTAAATTGATGATTAATGATAAATAAATTCATTAAAGATCGTGTGAATTTTGCATTACGTTCCGAGTGTCGCAACTGTTATATATATATAAAATATATTGTATATAAAAATTGACAATCAATTGGTAGGATCATTATAATGTCAGAAAGTTAATTTTATAGCACACGATTTTTAATCGTAAAATTATTATTATTGCCGAATGATTTTATGAAATAGTTTCCTTCAATCGAGTAATTTCACAGCGTCGAAAATTATTTTTATCAAATGCTAAGATCACTCTAAAGCCTAAACGGATGTTGCAGTCATTTATGCCAGCGCTGGCAATGACGAATGACGTTGATAACGGAACATCTAACATAAATAGTTCCGCGAATGTATCTGATTAGACGCTAATGAGCTCCTTCCGTTCTGGCCGCATCGGAGCCGATAATAATGTTTATTTCAACGTTTAATTATCGGGAAACGAAAACACGATATCTGAAATGTAGACTGTATTTTTGTGCAATTGTAAAAATCATGCCAAAAGACGTATAAAAAATAATGTAGTTATTATAATTATATTAATTGTTCTAATTATTAATAGGAATAATAAATATGTTAATTATTAATATTTAATAATAGTACAGTATGTGATATCTGATATTGTAATGAATATGTAATAATAATACTAATAAAAAATAACTAATTGTAATAATTACAATGATAATATTTCAATCCGAATATTCGGTACTCCAAGCATCATTAAACAACGTTGTTGTAACAAATACCTTTCAACTTAACGGAGCAACAATTCCGCGCGATATGTCAAATATTTATCGAATCCGGCGCAAAGCCGAGAATGTTTTCGAATTGGCCGCCGCGGCCCGCGTAACTTTCTGCTCGCGCGTCGAAAATCCGAATGTCAAAACCAAAACACGCATAAAAACCGCGGTGGTTTGTTGCGCGCGTTCGGTTTATGCAAAAAGGTGTCAAAAATCGATATTGTAGCCGGTGAAACCTGCCGAGATTAAAATCCCGACCACTTACCGACGATTTCCAGGCCGGCCGGTCCGCGACGAATATCGAATTTCGTTTCTCTCGATTTGCAAAATTTTCGCGACTCCAGAAACTCCCAGCTGTCGGCTGCGTCCGGTTATAATTTCAAATTAAACGTAATAACTTCACCAACGAATCGCAAAAATCCCGTCGAACGCGATT
>NW_027585812.1:0-1621 GCF_028453695.1 Augochlora pura
CGCGAACACAGTATCAGGTGAACTTCTTGGAAATTTAAGGGAACGGAATTTGACGAAGCGGAAACGAATAATATCGCGGCGAAAATGTCAACCCTTTGTCGTAGCTCGCGAAAAAAAATGTAAACGAAACGTCCGAGGGTGGCGAGAAATAATACTGAACGTGACTGATACGGAAAGGGTTAAAAATGATCTGAAATTAGTTTTTATGGAATAGAAGAGTTGAAAAATATTTTCGTTGGAATTTATACAAATGGTTAATGTGTGCCATAATTGGTATAGTTATACTACTTTTCAGTCGCAGTTCACTTTTTAAATTTGTGATTTTTCTTCTTTTAATATTTACCTTAATTTCAGTTCCCTTTATTTTCTCTGTAAACTTTTCAAATTCCAGGTTATTAACACTAGATTTACGGAATCCGTCAAAATGACGGGGCATTGATTTGTTAACGTACTATTATTCGGACTTTAAAGATACATTTATTGCTTATTTATCGATTATATTTACTATAATTATTTATATTTATTTATTTATCGATTACATTAACGATTAGAATAAATCGTTACTTTCATAAACAAATATAAAACGGCTGCTTTTATTGCTCCGTAAACCTAGTGTTAAAGAACAGATACGATTCCAACGAAGAAAACGTTAAAATTAGTTGGATAGAGGTATTTCTGGTTGTTTTTTTCTCTAATTGGATTTCGGGCGGAATATCCAGTGATATCCGCTTGATTATCCGGCGGAAAAAGCGAAACTTCGGTAATTCGCCGAACTACGAAAGAGAACATTCGACCGGGCGTGTGAACAGGCCTGGAAAATTGCTCTTTCGTTCCCGCGTATTACGAAAACACGGGTCCGGGCGGTTCCTGGCCAACGCTGTCGCGACGCTATTGTTTTTCCAACGGTTTTGCCGAGTTGCCACGATTTTTTTTTTTCGCGCGCGCGCGGGGAAAAGACCACGAAAGTATTTTCAGCGATCTTGCGAGCAGACGTTTTTTAGAATCGGCCTGGGTCAATTAACCCTTTGAGCTCGAAGCGCAAAAATAATGTAATAAAATAATTAAGCGGGAAATCTATAATATTAGGTCGTTCGGAAAGTCGTCTCGTTTTTTTCTTGGTGGAAATGAAACACAATAGATTGCTAAACAAAATCTATTGCAAAAAATCGAACAAAATTTTTAGCAAACAATACTTACTACATCAGTTGTCCAATTATATAATGATTATGCAGCTTGAGCGTGAAGTTGGCCGTGAAAAAATTAAGTCTTTTCTCGGGAAAAACGAAATTACTTTCCGAACAACCCAATAATTAAGCGGGAAATCTATAATAATTTTTCTCACTTACAGCGCCCCTATTGTATGCGACAAAGTGCATTTTATTTATATATAATTATTTCTTGCGATCAGTATCAACAGTTTCGGTCTTAACAATTTTTTAAGTACGAGTGTTATTAGTATGAAGATTATTTTGGAACGCGATGGAAAAATTATAGTGAAGCTTCGGAGTCGTCACTCGAGCGCAAAGGGTTAAATTCTGTTGTTCTATGAATCCTGGGGAAGCTTCCGAGTTTATTTCGACGATTTAATTAACATAATTGAAACATTATTCGACGGTTTTTA
>NW_027585813.1:0-1621 GCF_028453695.1 Augochlora pura
TAATTTAAGATCCGAGTGCCGTGGAAGGCTGCAACACGACTCCGCGAGAACGCTGTTTCGCGCGTTATCGCGCGAATACGCTGGGCAGCGTACGGTAAACGAGGAATTTCTGTGCTTCGGCGGGAGATAACGGTATTTACATCGCAGGATACATTTATATTGTAATACGGTTCGTGGATAAGCGAGGGGATTAGAAATCATAGTTCTATCATAAGTCCTATTTTCCTCGTGAAAAACTAACAGTGTTATTGTTTACCAATGTATAGATGGTTATTGACCCGATTTAGTGTTTAGATACTTCAGAGGTTCGAAGAATTTATAGTAACTTTATAATCTACCTTACTCGTTCTTTTTTAACATTTTGACGTGTATTGATTACATTTTATGACACAAGTCTTACCGTGGATGAAACTGCGTAACTAATTTGGAAGTTTGCGTGTGTCGAAATTTTGACCTTTGCTCCGTCGCGTACAGTTCCTCGGCTCGATTCGATCATGAATACAGTTTTTTTTATCTATGGCACGTACGATTACTTATCTGTGATTTCAGATATAAGTTTAGTGCCCAGTTTATCCAGAGACCAAAATTGCATTCGTATTAAAGTCTCCATGTTCAATTCTATCGCCGAAATTACCACTGCATTTTATTGTTCAATAGAAATGGATCGTCAATGTTTAAAGAAGTTGTCGAGTCATTTTACACGCGTTCATTACAAAAATTGGTATATTTCCTCATATTTACAAGTGATCAATAATTTACATTGTCGTCGTCTTTCTTGCATACTCGGCATACAATACTACAAAAAAGTACTAGTTCTACAAAACATTTACGCGGCAATCGCAATTCGCTCCCTGGATTCTGACCAGAATCGAGACACCCCCGTGGCGAAAATAACTGTTATAACTATTCCAGTTATCAAAAACATCAACGAGAAGCACGCGATGAGACGACCTGAAAGAGAATTATCAATTATTATTCACTCGTATAAAGCGACAAAAGTTTGAGAGATTCTTCCGTAGAAAGTTTCTAGATTATTAGCTGTACAATCGTCGCCGATATCGAGACGAAGCGACGGTGCACGCGGTATCAACACCTCAACGTTTCCACCATTACTTCACCGAATCATTCCTAATCAGCGGAAGCGTCGGAAAAATTTCCCAAATAATTTTGTGGAATTTTACTCTGACATTGCGTCACGCGAAACTGTGGAAACCCACCTCGATACTTCACGAACATATTGTGATACCCTGCGTCAGCGACCACGTGCACTACCGTAGGGTTGTTTTGAGAACTGGGATGCTGTTGCGCGATGGATATCTCCGTCAAACTTGTATCCGGATTTCCAATCGGTGGCTGACGAGGAACCCAAGGCGGCACCTGATACGGAGGGTTGTGAATGTTCGACGTTGGTTCAGGCTGGTACGGAGATGGAGACGGTGGATGCGGCATATACTGATGATTCCGCGGCAACAGCGGAGGTATCATAGACGTAGGTTGAGGCGAAGTCATCGTTGTCTCCGAGTACGTTGGTGGTGTTGTCGGATATGGAACGCCGGTTTTCATTTCCATGGTGTGCCGCGGTTACTCCAATTGCCTTGGATTACTTGAACTTCTAATTTCC
>NW_027585814.1:0-1620 GCF_028453695.1 Augochlora pura
AGTCGGCTGCGATCGATGTTTTCCGTGGACATGTTCATTGAAATCAGAGGTACGCGCCTTCGCGAAACGAATTTCTGGGGTAGAGCCGATTACTGCGGGGTGACCAATTGCTGTGCCTTTGGTTCGTTCTCCGGCGTAATTAACTTTATATTTCTCGAATAGGTTCACTATTCAAATTAAATACTTAAATACTTAAAGATTATTTTTTAGATTTGTTTAGTCTTTTATAGCATTTATTTTTAAATTGAAGAAATTAACGTGCTTTGTTTAATAGATGTAAAGTTAATTATGCTGGAAAGCAAATTAAAGGCACAGTAATTAATAAACTGGTCACAACACAGTAATCCTAACACAGTAAAGTGGATTTAGTTTTATCAGAATTTTACAAAATTATAAAATTTCAATTACATTATTTTATTATTTCCAAATCAAAATTCTACAGTCTCAATTTCTTTAATTAAGTTAAAATTATCTTTCGGAACGTGCGATGTTAATACATCAGAAAATATTTGCTTCGTACGTACACTGTGAAACGTCTGCAGGTTATTATTTAAAAAATTATTTTCTTAAAATTGGAAACCAATTCACTTGGTTACTGCACTTTTAAAATGTAAATTACATGCTTCAACTTGAAGCACACGAAAGCTCAAGGATCTATATATACACGTTCTTCGCTAAAAGAACATTAATTACTCGCGAAAGTATCAAATATAACCGAGTTGTACTTCACATCAGTCGCACTCAACGTCGATACCTCTCGATTTATTTCATTGAACATTCGACGGACGGCATTGTCAAAATCAATATCATCATTTGTAGAGCGGGTTGTAGATCTGATTTCGTTTCACTCGTCACGTTTATCCGTGCAAGGGTAGTTTAGTATTTTAATCCACTGCCAATGCGTGCAGTAATCCGATACGGAAAAATAAATTATGATTGTATTGCTTCACGGCATTACACGAAGATTATGTTTCCAGGAAAGCCAATATGTTCGCGATCTTCCATTTTCACGCGGAACTCTCCTGTTACTTTTAATACTGTGCTATTAGTGTAACGCAATTGTGAATACTTGTGTATGTTTTCGAAACATCAGTAAAATAAATGAAATTAAAATTTAAAAATTAAAAATGAAAATTTTTCTATGTTATTATAATAGTACATTTTATCTATATATATTTTTAATTGTGATATTTTTAACAGTTTTCGACGAGTATAACAAATTTTGATAAATCATTTTGGAACGTGATATACTAAATTTTTAGCGATGCCACGAAGCAAAGATTCGAAAGACGAAACAAAAATTTTTATTTTTATTTTTCATTTCGCGCAATGATCAACGGCCCAGTCGCACTATCCAACAACACGAACGAACGTGATTACGATCGCAATCGCTGTCTGTAACTTGACTTTTATCGCCGTGCCGTATTTCACGGTGCTTTCTCTGCGAAGCGTGATAAGTAAAACCCGCGGTTTGTTTTGCTTTTGAACAAAGTCGACGGTAATCTCATGATACTTAATGCTCGCCGGTGACAGAGTCGCGGCGACTCTTTGAGAGAGCGTTTCCTGGGTCGGTCTCCCTACGTGACCGTGTATTAAATATCCAGGCAAAACCTGCTGCCG
>NW_027585815.1:0-6461 GCF_028453695.1 Augochlora pura
GGGGATGGTGAAATCAGGTTCGTGAGAATCCGCAGGGTCCACAGTGGTTGCGCAACCGGTATGGTTTTCGCGCGATTTGCGTTTGTTCCCCGGACAGAGAGACGGTGGCTGTTCCATCAAACAGCGACGTATACATCAAGGGGATGCTGCGACCTCCCCCCGGTGCGCGCCGCCCCGTGTCTCTACGGCGTCGCGCCACCTCTCTCTCTCTCTCTCTCTCTCTCTCTCTCTCTCTCTCTCTCTCTCTCTCGTCCCTGATGGAACGAGGCAGATTAGCTTCGGTCCCTGTTTGGGGAGCTGATTAGCCGGCGGCCTTTTGTCGCCAGTCGGGCAGAATCTCCTGCAAATGACGATTCTCACCGTTTTCCGGCCTGTTTCACCGGGCACGTGTCGCGATCGCGGGAAATCGTGTGCGCTCTCGGATTTCACCGGCGAGTGTTCTCGCTCGAAGTTCTCCCTTCGTCTCGAAACAGTGTGCCGACTAGCGAAACTCGTTAACAGGTGTTGCGTCGACTTCTTAATTACGTGTTACGAAGACTGTCTAAAATGTCGATGATGATCATAAGGTATAATTATTTATTTTAATAGGAAGTGGAAGAAGGAATTTTAATATAGTGTTAGTAAAAAGGAAAGAAAGTTTAGGTTAAGTAGAGATGGAGTACTGTCATTACTTTTATTCTTATTATTGTAAATTATTATTATTAGTATTACTTATTTGTGAAGTGAGTTAGAAACTAACATTAAGAATGATTTACCACCTTTATTATTATTATTAGATATCATGTTTACCATTATCATTTTTATATCGCTCTGACTATATCTATATACAGCAATTTTAGTATCCTCGACTCTATTTCTTCGGTGACAATTTCGAATCGTCCATTGTGTTTGTCGACTGTTCCATTCGCTGCACAATTTATCCGCGTGAAGATCGAAGGCTCGCGGGGGTCGGTTCCATCGGGAACCCGTAAAAGCTGCTGCGCGGAGCGGCTTGTCAAGCGTAAAGAGAGCCGACCCGTCGCGTCGTCCAGGTCCCGCGAGCGGGTAGTCGACCCGAGCGGCCCCGGGCCACCGGCCACACCACCACCACCACCACCACCAGGAGGACAGATCGAATTTCCGTCCGGTCGTAAAGACGGACCGGGCTGAAACTAACTTGCCCCCGATGTCTACGACCTCGTTTCGAATTCTCGGCGCGGCGTTGTTACGCGGGTCGGACAGGTCTCGGCCGCTGCCACGGCCGTTCGAGCATACGCGCCGGAAGGATTGTCCTCGGAGCGTGTTCTGCGTGGGATCCCGGGGAACGATCGTCACCCGGGGTAAAGGACGACGTTTCGTTCGCTCGGGATGATTCGAGCCGGGCCGGGCTTTTCTGGGACACGTCCCACGGGTCTGTCTGGTAACGACGCACCCGCGTCGGGAACGTACGACTCGTCGCCGGCGCTATTTTAGCGGAGAATCTTCTCCTGGCTTCGTTCGTGTTCGTAGGAAATTGTTATTTTTTTGGGGTAAGAGTTTGGTTATTGTTGAAGGTATTTTATTGCGATAAGAGTTTGGTTATTGTTGGAGGTATTTTTTAAGAAATTTGGGGAAGGGTCAACTGAAGTTGGAGGAGGGTTGAAGAGAAGAATATAGTGTATGCAGTGAAGTTATTATTTAATGACGGTTGATTCCTGATTGTTGTTTAGTTAATATAAATTTTCTGGGAGTGGCTGAAGCTTCTTGATTGAGGAGAACGAAGAATTGAAGGGATCGGAGATATTGATTTCGAGATAAAAATTTATGAAGTTAATGAAATTTATGGACCACTTTATAGTCAATTATGAACAAAATCGCCCGGAAGGATTTTGAAAAATAGCCCTCTGGATCATAGACGATCCTGTTAGCTTTATTTCGCAAATTTTGTCGAATCCGTTGAAGTCTCTGCCGCGATGAGACCTACCTAAGGAGTAGAATAAGCAGACTAGAAAATTGAGATGGTAAAAAGAGGATCTAGGAGAATCATCCCCTGTATAAGGCTCGGAGTGCAACGTGACCAGCCGCAGGCTCGCGGCGTTCTTGCGAGAGATGGAGCCTGGGCCAAGAAGATCGTTGGCTTTTCTTGGAGTCGGGAGAGTGAGAGAGAAATAAGTAGAGAGGGATAAATAGAGAAAGGGATAGAGGTAGAGGTAAATGGAGATAGAGGTAAATAGAAAGAGAGATAAATAGAGAGAGAGAGAGAGAGATAAATAGAGAGAACGATAAATAAAGGGAGCGATAGATAGAGAGAGGTAAATAGAGAGAGAGCGATAAATAAAGAGAGCGCTAGATAGAGAGGGATAAATAGAGAGAAGTAAATAGAGAGAGAAAGAGCTGGTGGGTTTTCTTGGCGCGCCGCTTTCTTGGGTTTCGCCGTGGGGTTGCGCAACGCGACCACCGGATGCCAAGTTGGCTGCGGATCAGAACGACAGAAGAAGTATTATAGAAGCAGAACGCCGAACAGTGGGCCAAAGTGACGAAGTTATGTCAAAATCGAAGAACTTCGAAGACACGACCGTGACAAATCGATGGTCTTCTTTTTACGTAAAGAAATTAGTGAAACTTTAATGAAATTAATGAAACTGTAATTCTTTCGTTACGACTCAATTTTTCCTCAAAATTCAAAAGTGACACGACCAAATTTGAAATCAGTGCGCCAAAATTTACATCAAAATCTACTAATGAAATAATAATAAAAAAATTGAACTGTACACAGTACATAGAGTAAACTTGTTGGATTATTTCAAGCTCGACAAAAATATTGAAAATTGAAAAATCTGCAAGCAACATTCTCGCCGAGTTACCCTTATTATATAACATTTTACTTTGGCCATAAAAAAGGATCATCGCTTTATCTCATTCCTATTAAAAGTTCCTGGACTTTGGCAGAACTTTGCACTTCACCCCACTGTGCGCCGCGACGGAAGAAGAGAGATAGATAGATAGAGAGAGAGTGAGAGAGGGCGAATGGGGGGTGAGTTTTTGCAGCGATCCCCGCCCCCGTTCCCCGAAAATCCCATCCTCGACCGGATTTCGGGTTCGCGTGAATGTCACGAGGCGTTGCTCCGCTGCGCGTCTCGACGTTTCGATCGGAGCCGACGCACGGCGTCGCCGGGCCACCGTCGCGCTCAGAGAGAAGCGAAGAGCGGAGAGGAGAGGAGAGGAGTACACGCGTGCCGGCGACCCCGTTTCACCTCTTCTCTCCAGGTTGCTCTCTGCTCTCGATCTATCATCGGGACCACCCCCCCTCCCCCTCTCTCTCTCTCTTTCTCTCTCTCCTCCCGCGGTGACTTTATCCGATCTCGCCGGTTATACGGTGCTATCGCGATTCCGTGGCACGCTATAATGAAGATTTATAGGGAGCTTAGGGGGTGGTTGGATCATCGAGAGAGAGAGAGAGAGAGAGAGAAAGAGAGGACGGCTTATTGCCTGGCCCTCGGAAAGTTTTCAAGGTTTAAGCACCCGCGTCTTGCTCGGCTGAAACCACCCCCGCCTCTCTCTCTCTCTGCCGCCGCACTCCTCGGATCTTCGCCTATCCGCTTGTTCGGCCGGCGGCGCAACCCCGCGCAGTCAACGTCCTCGAGGGCTGCGGGGGTGTGTGCAGGACAACACCGGTATATTAAACTTTTTATAGAGCCGGAGAGGGAAAGCAGTAAGAGGATTCTGTCATATTAAAATGTCCTCGGTAGCAGAAGCTCCTCGTTGTCGTATTCCGCTCTCTCTATCTCGAGGATAGAATCCCTCTCTCACCCCCCCACTCTATCTCTCTTCTCTCTCTAGGTCTCTGTATGTTTCGCTATGTCTCTCTAGGTCCCTCTGTCTCTCTGTACGTCTCTCTATCTCTCTCTGTGTCTTTCTGTGTGTGCCAACTCTCTGTCTTTTTGCATGCATTTCTCTCTCTATCTTTTTGTATGTATTTCACCCTTTCTCTCTCTCTACGCCTCTCTCTCTGTCTTTTTGTATTTATCTCTCTCTGTCATTTTGCACATCCCTCTCTCTCTCTCTGTCTCTCTATCTTTTTATATGGGTGTCTCTGTCTCTCTCCCCCTCTCTCTTTTTATACACGTCTCTTTCTCTCCCTCTCTCTCTCTCTTTCTCTTTCTCTCTGCCTCCCTGCACACGCGCATGTCCCTCTCTCACCTTTCGTACACGCTTTCCGTTGCGCCGAGATTCCCACAGCGCGGGTCCGAGTTTCGGTGGCTCCGGTTATTATTGCCGCCGGAAGAATGCTGGTTCCGCAGTAAATAAGATAGTTTATTGGCCCGGCGCATCGGTCGCCTTTGAACCCACGCCTCCCCGCTCCCCCAAGGCGGCCGTTCCGCGCCGTGGAAATAACCGCCGCGCGCACGGCTTTCCGGCCGCGCGGAAAAATCGGGTTTACGATGCCTTGCGGGCTTTAGTCCGCGCTCTCGATGGTTATCGGGCTTGAACTCCCCGCTTTAAGCAGTTTATCGCGCGGCCCCGATGCGGGTCCGCGTCGACCTCGGCCGGTTCAACGCCTCTATGCTCGCGTTCCTAAGTCGCTAAATCGCTCGGGAATAGCCGGAACATCCGGTAGCCCACCTCTCGCGTGGTCACGGAAATCGCCGGCCTTTCGACTTTGCCGAAATTAAGCGCGAAGGCGATGTTTTTAATTGCGCGCGAATGAAAATTTACATTTTTGTATTTTTTGATTTAGTAAACGCGTACGAATTAATTCCTTGAATATTCGACCGTGTCAACACTTTAAGGACCGCTCGGAAATCTGTAAGACATACGTCAGAGACCGCAAGTTTTGGGGCAAACTTGTGCATACCAAAATCGTCATAACTTTGTTGTTTATAAAGCAATTTTTATGTAACTTTCAGAAATTGAATAAGATGCATTCTGGATAGTATTAATATTAATTTTTTTTTCCTTAAAAATTTAATTTGTATGAAATTCGAGCACGGTCGTTTCGGTGATACCATCGCCTCAGAGATTGCGCAAAATTTGTGCAGGGGTAAGGGAGCGAGGGCGCTCGAATTTCCGGAAGAGCAACGAGGAGCAGATTTACTCTCCGGTCCACGCGGGCGACGCAATTTTACAGCGGGGCCGTATCTTTTCGCGCGCGACGAAACGCGAGACGCGGCGGCAGCCGTGTTCTCGGTTCGCCGATTAGATCTAGCTCGCCTATTGAATTTCACGTTCGCGGTTCTCGATCTTCCCGTTGGCCGGCGCACGACCGACATAAATTTCCATTATCGACCCGGCTTTGTGCCCGGACCCAGACGCGCGCCCGGTTATTGTCCAACGGGGTGCTTCCATATTCCTCGGCTAGAAGCCGACTTCTCAGATCCTTTTGCCGATGCCGACCGCGAGAATTCAAATTCCCCTCGGAGATATCTGCGATTAGGTCGACGACGATCGGGAACTTCGATTCCGGAATATTGAAAGCGTTCAGAAAAAGTATTCTGGAGTGATATGATATAGTTTCATTGTTCCATGGTTGGTAAGATAAGTGTTTAAGGTATTCCTGAACGAGATTATAGCGTGAAACAATCTTTGGTAAATATTGGCTAGCTTCGATCGTCGATAACTCTGCGAAAAGTTATTGTAGGATAAAGATTCTTTTTTTACATTAAAGCTTGAAACATGTAGTTTATGGTAGTATTTTTTAATTTTAAGTTTGATGCAAATTTTTAATTATAAGGCTATGTTTGTGTAATAGCGATACGCTTATTAAGGGTTACTTTGAAATGTCGTAACTTCACGGGAAAAAATCGCAGCCGAGATCCTCTTTTTTAAAATTAAAGGGCAAGGATTATACTTTATTTTAGCGTAAGTGGCATCTCCGAGAAAAATTTTGCAACTTTGTACTTCAATTTCGAAATTTGGACTTCGCGCATTTCGCGAAACTTGACAATTTTTGATATGACAAACATGGTCCCATATTTATATAAATTACAATAGTGAGGATACATTATATTAAAAATCTAACAAACCTATCTCAAAGTAGAGGTTTCAAGCTTCAATTTAAAAAAAATATCATCATCCCACGATAATTTTTCGCAAAGTTATCGCAAGTTAAATACAGCCAATAACCCTCTCCTTTCTAACGTGAACGAATAGATTCTATTCGCGTTTCGTAATTTCTCCCTAAAAAAAAATCGATCTTCTCACGCATCCACCATCCGCGCCTCCGCAATTCCGCTATTCCGGGGCGTTTAAATTACGCGAGATACGCGGTTTCAATGTAGCAGATAACGAGCCCCGGCGATAACAAAGTTGAACTTACGATCAAGCAGATCCGCGGCCAAGATTGCGAGCCGTTCGAAATAGAAAATTTCGCGGGCTCTCCCGCGGTTATCAGTAACGAACGGCCGCCGTTGTGGAATTCTAGAGGAGATCGTCGCCGATAAGGGGAGTCATTGAATGGCGCGAGATATCGGACGTCGTCGTTTTCGGGGGGTGCACCGGGGGGG
>NW_027585816.1:0-1620 GCF_028453695.1 Augochlora pura
GGGGGGGGGGGGGTGCTGATACCGGCCCGTGGAAAACGTATTCAAATAAGTCGAATTATTCGGCTAAAGACTTAGCCGGCTGCGGAATTACTTGGCCGAGGAATCAAGGGGAATAAATAATCCGGCCGAAGGGTGGCGGAATATATGGGCAGCGTAAAGAGTTACTCGAAGAATTAGCGAATTAGATATAGGATTGTTTGAATGAATGGTCGGAGTAAAGAATTACACGAATATGTTGGCGAATATAGTCGAGTATGTTTAGACAGGATAAAGAATTGTTCCAATAAATAGATAAAATAAAAAATTCGAATATTTTGACAGAATAAAGATTTATTCGAATATTCAGACAGAATAAAGAATTATTCGAGTATTCAGACAGAATAAATAATTATTCGAGTATTCAGACAGAATAAAGAATTATTCGAGTATTCAGATAGAATAAAGAATTATTCGAGTATTCCGACAGAATAAAGTATTAATCGAGTATTCAGACAGAATAAAGAATTATTCGAGTATTCAGATAGAATAAAGAAGTATTCGAGAATTCAGACAGAATAAAGATTTATTCGATTATTCAGATGGAATAAAGAATTATTCCAGTATTCAGACAGAATAAAGAATTATTCGAATATTCAGATGGAATAAAGTATTATTCGAGTATTCAGACAGAATAAAGAATTATTCGAGTATTCAGACGGAATAATGTATTATTCGAGTATTCAGACAGAATAAAGAATTATTTGAATATTCACATGGAATAAAGATTTATTCGAATATTCAGACAGAATAAAGAATTATTGGAGTAAGTAAATAGAATCAAGAATAATTCGAGTAAATTGTCAGAATAATTCCCAACGAATTAACGAGTGACTCGTCAGACACAGCCGACGGAAATGTTCGACGAAAAAGCAACGGCTCCGTACAATCTCCTACATAAATAATTATCCGGAACAATCTGCGCGATACTTAATTGCGGTCCGGGGATCGTCTCGCGACAGATCGAAATCCTGCGACACGATGGCCCGGAACGCGAACCCCGCGTCCCGGCACCCCCCCCCCCGCGATTGATACGCGCGTCCGCCGGCCGATTCTCTTGCCGCAATTTTTGTTTTTGTTCCGCCGGTTTCCGCTCGTTTTTTTCTTCTTTTTTTTCCACGTTTTTTTCTATTCTGTCCGACAGCGCGCACCAACGGTTCGCCGGCGCGTCCGCGTCCGCCGCCGCCGCCGCCGCCCGGTCTCGCTCGACGATTAATCTTCCGTCCTGCCGGAGAGGAAATTCAGTTTAAATAGGGCCACCGCCGCCGCGGCCGTGATTGGTTTATACGGACGGTTTTCCATCGGCCGGCGACGCGCGGGGGCCATTTTTTTCGATTCCGCGGCACGTTTTCCCATTGTCTCGGACGCGATCGCCGGCAACCCCCAACCCCCTCCCCCTCTCCCCTACAGCTAATGGCAATATCGCTGCCTCCGCGGAGGATCGGCTCTCCGCTCCGGGCGATGCGGTAATGTACAACCTCTCCCCCTTCCCCCCAGCGACCATAAACATGGCGCTCGCAAAATGCGCTCGAAGCACGATCGTTAGGCGGTCCACGCGAAAATTGTTTGCCCGAGACGACTTTG
>NW_027585817.1:0-1619 GCF_028453695.1 Augochlora pura
TTATGTATCATAATCTATTATACACGGGTTAGTAAAATCATGTTTATCGTATAGACATTTCACGTCCCAGAAAGTAAGGTTAGATTTAACACGTAGTGGCGATATGAAGATTCGGCAATAGGAACAAGCCGTGAATTTGTGTGAACTACTGAAATACTTTATGTAAAAAAATATATATACCTAGGTAGCGGATTGTTTATTATTTGTCAGTAAATTGGTTGAGTTTTATGAATATAATTGTTTATTTTTCTGTTTTAGGAAGCATGATTCTTCTATCTTTTTCAACTTTTCGCTTTCAACCTGATTTGTAAGTATTTTAAGAAGAGCAAGGTATAAACACATCATACCATTATTATAATTTGAAAAATTAGTTTCCGCACTTCATAGATCCGAAGAAATTCATTTTTGGACATGCGGGAACAAACGTGACGAGAACAATCCAAGTGACGCGGGACATTTCCTGGCAGAATGAGAAAAACGCTTCATATCACATATTTTCTCGTTTCCTTATTTTTTTTCATTTATTGAGTCAATCAAATTTTTTTTTATAATTCTATGTAATAGTTCAATGATAACATAAACTGAAATTTTTTGAAATTGCGGCACGCAGCGTTTTTCATTACAGCCACATACATAATTACGCAGCAAGATCGAGTTCATTAGGGACTGGGATCGTAGTCGAATGGTTCGGCTATGAGCAACGCCGGGTGCGCGTTGGACTTCTACGTCGTGCCAAGCTGCGACGCACGGGAGTGGGGGTTGGCTCGCTTCCGTTTGAGAAAACGGACTGTTGAAAACGAGGATCATTTTTGCGAAGATCGTGGCAGTGGGAAGTTGTTAGTAGTTACTGTAACAACGAGTCAGTAATTACGGCTATTAGTCCTGAAGTTACGTCAGCACTAGTATATTGGCCAGGGCCCGTATCCCTATCAGGGAATTCCTTGTCAGTTTTTCGGTAAGTCTCACTATTAATACGAATTCCTTAACCCTTTGACTATTATTAGCGCTCATTTGCGTCCGACACATGTTGGCTTCCCGGTACGCTAGGCGCCAATAGGCGACCAAATCAAATTTCGCCTGCTTCACCGTTTATTATTAAATTTGATTATTAACAGGTTGAATGCCACGGAGGTCACTGGTGACCGGCACCTAATTTGGCTGTGACGCCATGGGGGCCACCGGTGACCGGCGTGCCCGGATTGAAAAAAACATAAAGTTAGACAAAAGACAACACTTATAATTTCTTATTATTATCATCGTTGATGTAGTGGTGTGAAGAAATGGATGCAGTAGAAAATATTTGAAACATGTTTATATGTTGTAAATTATCTATTGTATATAATATTTCAAAATTATATGTATAGCTAAATGGAAATTTCATCGTGGCGCCACGGACAATCCCGGTAAAATTGGCGTGGCATTCAATCTGTTAAATATTGTAAAAAAAAATCTTAAAATTAATGTTCACTTCAAGTAATGTTGGTTTAATATAATAGATTTCAGTATATTGAATATTTTAATCTACTTCCTCAGAAATGTATGTCTAACGAAAAACGTGGACGTCGCGAGTGGATTCGTACGGACGGTGCGTGCCAAAGTTTGCCGTAGCTAAAGGGTTA
>NW_027585818.1:0-1619 GCF_028453695.1 Augochlora pura
GCGCATTATTACACGCTGCCAGGTTTCGCGTGGGACGCGATGCTGAAAATGACTAGGATCGAATTAGAATTGTTGACCGACGTGGATATGCTTTTGTTCGTGGAGCGGGTAACACGAGACGGGTTGAGTCAATGTTCGCATCGTTACGCGCACGCGAATAACAAGTACATGCCAACGTATGATTCAAGCGAGCCATCCACATATCTGATTTATTTCGACGTTAACAATTTGTACGGCTGGGCCATGTCACAACCTTTGCCACACAGAGGTTTCCGATAGGTCGACGATGCAAGCAATTTCAATGTTGATTCCATACCAATCGATAGCCTCATCGGATATATTTTAGAGGTGGACTTGGAGTATCCTAAGGAAATTCATGATTTTCACTCGGATCTTCCGTTTTGTCCGAATCATGATGTAGGATTGCAATCTACGACTCAAAAGAAATTGCTGGCAACGGTCGGTGACAAGGAACGTTACGTTATCCATTATCGATACCTCCAGCAATGTTTGAGGCATGGTTTGAGATTGAAGAAAATCCATCGTATTCTCGAGTTCGAGCAATCGAGCTGGTTACACGCGTACATAGATTTAAACACGAGATTGCGCGCCAGCGCTACCACAGATTTCTCGAGGAATCTATTCAAGCTGATGAACAACGCGGTTTTCGGAAAGACGATGGAGAACGTACGAAATCATGTGAATGTAAAATTGTTATCGCGATGGGGCGGTCGATACGGCATGGAACGTTTGATAGCTCGACCAAACTTCCACAGCCGCACCATATTCTTGGAGGATTTTGCGGCGATTCAATTGAACAGAATGTCTATTAAATTTTATAAGCCAATTTACGTAGGCATGTCGGTGCTGAACATATCGAAAATATGTTTGTATGATTTTCATTATGGTTACATGCTTCCAAATTTTCTAGAGAGATGCAAGATCTTGTACACGGATACGGACAGTTTGATTTATCGAATTACTTGCGACGACGTATACGAGACGATAAAACGTGACATTGACCGATATGATACTAGCAATTATGATAGAGACAATGCGTATGGTGTTCCGATCGCAAACAACAAAGTTATCGGATTGATGAAGGATGAGAACGGTGGTAAAATCATGACTGAGTTCGTGGGTCTTCGTTCAAAGATGTATGCGACTCGGGTGGAGAACAAAAACGATGTGAAAAAAATTAAAGGATTTAGTACCAGTGCAACAATCAAAAGTATAACTTTCGATGATTACTTAGCATGTCTTTACAATCATTTAGAAAAGTCTGTTTGCATTTAATTGATAAAGTCTCTAAAGCATTGCGTGTTTTCGATATCACAAATGAAATTGGCGTTGAGTCTGCACGATGATAAACGCTACATTATCGATAATTCAATCGACACCCTTCCTTGGGGGCATTATGATATCACTAGGAGAGAGAGAGAGAGAATCGGTTGTTACTCCATGATCTCATCTTACGAATTTTAGGTTGATGTGTGCACTCTTTCACGTGAGTGGGGGGGAGCATATACGCTTTTGAGAGGGGGTTATGTGTAAGGATACAAATGGTGAGGAAATTGCATGTATAAAATCAAGCATCTCGAACAGCGAGTATTACATTC
>NW_027585819.1:0-1619 GCF_028453695.1 Augochlora pura
AGTATGATATGTTTTATAGTTGTAAATGTTAAAATAATCTTTATCGGTAAAGTGAGTTTCTGATACTAGTAATATGTCAATATTTTGTGAGTTAAGGAATAGTTCGATTTCTTGTTTGCGCTGGGCCATTCCATTGGCGTTCCAGAGGGCAATTCTAAGTACATTATTCGTCATTTTTGTGAATGTTTTTAATAACAGATGTTAGTAGGTTGATGATAGTACTGTTCTGGTTCATTAGTTGGTTGAACATAGTCTCAAATCTGTTTAAGAATTCGGTTATTATATTTTTATTTTCGTTCGCGGGTTCTATTTCTTGATTGCTTTGTTTGACAGCTTGCGAGTAGGTTAGATTTTCGCTAACAGTTCGACTGGAGAGTGGACGTGGATTTGTACTTAAAGGTTGTTGTCTTCTGGGGGCAGAGTCGTAAGTCCTTGTTTTATACAGGTCTTTGTAGATTGAGCATCCTTTATAATTAGCTGGATGGGGACCGTTGCACAGCGCGCAGGCAGGCGGAGAATTTTTACTCTTAGTACATTCGTTTGTTGGGTGGTTACCTGCACATTTTACGCAGTGGTAGGCTTTGGTGCAGTAAGTTTTGGTGTGGCCATAGGCTTGACACCGCATGCACTGAGGTATTGACCTTTTTTTACGGGGGGGGTTCTACCGTTATTTTAGTTCCCAGTAAATGGTTTAGATTGTATATTTTTTTGTTTTCTTCGTTAGGTTCTTGATCCACGAAGAACATTGGTAATGGCTCTTTTGTTTGCCAGCTCCGAATATTTGATACATTGCGGATTGCGAATCCTTTGATGCACAATTCTTCCTTGATTTCGTGTGTAGGTTGACGGGTGTAATTTTTTTATAACCACTCTGTATGCTCTCTCCTGCTTCAGTTTGTAAGTGTGGAATTCAACTTTTGATTGTTTGAAAAATTGAATCAATTTCCTATAAGCCTCTACGGACTGGGTGTTTATTTTCACTGTATTGTTTGCTATTGTTTTGCAAACGAATTCTGTGTGGTTTAAAATTGATTTTACGCTACTTATCATAGCTGTAAATTTTGATACGTTTTGCACGAATATTGGTGGGGTCTTGGGTTCAGATTTAGAGTTAGGAGGTTCTAATTCTGGCTCGCTCATTGAATTAAGAGCTTCGTACCTATTTGAGGTTGTGATGTCCTGCTTTTCTGCATTACTCCGCTGGTTTAGGTTTTGAGTTTTGCTCCTCTTTATCAGCTGCCAAGCGACGCTGGTGTCTATCGATGTAGGCTCTTCTAAGTCCATATTGATGACTTTCCTCTTGATAGTGGAAGATTGGACTGTACGCCTTATGGGCGTACTTAGTTGTTCTGTTGAGCACTTCACTGCACTATCTATGGTTGAATGGTTGAGTTTAGTTAGATTAATTTTAAAGTTAGAGTAGCGGGCTTCAGGAGTCCCGCTACCCTTGCTGCTTTAAGCACGTTCTTCGACGGCCGCCGTACACAGGTAGACACGTCTTGACTCTACGACGTCTCACGCGCGAAATGATAATAAATATGTAATAAATATGTGATCCGTATAACAGCGTCAGTACTTATACTTAAAGTTCTTGCACTAGATGTTCATCAGTATCTAGA
>NW_027585820.1:0-1619 GCF_028453695.1 Augochlora pura
ATTTTATTATTCGTATACGGATGAATGGAATGTACAGCAATGTCTAACGGTGCAATGATCTCTCCATTAGGCCCTATAGCTAATTCGTCAGAAGTCAACGCGTCGCGTATCTGTCCGGAGGTAGTTCGACCGATGATAGACACATCGCTATATACAATTTGTGCATGAACACGTTTCCCGGTACGTGTTATGCCCCAACATGACGACAAATCTTCAAGTTTCGAGCAAACGTTCTTTTGTCCATAGGCATTAGCCAACTTTGTACCATCGGCAATCGGCACTTTGATCTCTCCATTAATAACAATTGTCATACGTGTATTGTTGATTGTGTGCGAAACCGACAAACTATCGTATAGATTTGAGTTCTTTGGCAGATACCATATATGATAATAATGATGTTTACCTATCTGTGAATGCTTGACTTGATTATGTTTACTAGATTGTACACGTAACTCTTCATTGGCAACGACATAACCGATTAACGTTTCTGTTTTTATACTACCAGCCGATTCGTCGAGTTTACTGAAATGCATACATTCCGCGGCTTTTTTCGTCTTGGCGGTAAATTCTATCGTGATACACGTCATGTAGGTAACCTTTGGAAGCTTCGATGCTGTTTTTGCATCGATAACTACTCCGTCTTCTAGACACGCGCCATGTGGATTACCAAACACAGCGTATAATCGAAGATTCCACATTTGGTTCTGTAGATAATTTCTAGGCGCATGTATCATGTCTGTGTATCGAGATATATCTTGTTTACGAGATTCGTTCACCACACACTTATACGGTGTATATTTACTGCTAGTTTCCAATAATAATCTAGACGGTGGGTACTTTTTAATTAACGATTGCATAGCTTTACGCGTGTCGGTACGTCCAATTTCGTGAACTAATGGCTTGTCCAGGCCGAAATCTTTTTCAAGTTTCGCGTATTGCTCGTAGAAATTTCGCGTATCACAGCTACCGTCTGGTTCCAACATCGCGTGATCAATCATACGTAAACGTTCCTCCTCGGTAACGTCAATGTAGCAAGTGAAACCTTGAGTGTTTAACATTAACTGTTTCTCCAAATCGGTCACTCGATTAGCCACACTACCCTTTAAATTCGTTATGCTAACGGTAGATTTTGTCGACGGAGTTATGCGAAGATTCGTGATACCTAGCTCTTTCACACTGGACGAGACAATGTCTGCCTCGGGGAACTTGATAGAGTATCGAGTGACCTCTTCGGTGGAGAAAGAAACACCGTAGCCGTCATGAAATTTAGTTAAAATCGAATGACACGTGTAAAAATCAACGTATTTGTCACCGAGACACCGACTGGTTACGTGTGGCAATTGCCGCTTTACGTGTATCAGATCGTCAAAAGTCCACTGGCGACGTATATCTGTGTAGTAACAATCGATAAGTATATGCTGACCATGGCCCGTATGCATTTCTCGTAATACGTTTAGTAACATAATAGGATCGGTGGATTCGTTCGGAGCTACAAAATCACACAAGACATACTGTTCGCCAGCAGTTTTAAAGTTCTTGTTCGCCAACAAGCAGCCGAAATTTATCTTATCCAACGAAAAATTACACGTCTTCGAATTACGAACAGCGTCCGGATTGGC
>NW_027585821.1:0-1618 GCF_028453695.1 Augochlora pura
GCAAAATGGAAGAGAATGAGTCGAGCACCATTTAACAAACCCCGAAAACAGCGGGAACAGAGAGAGATAGAGAGAGAGAGAGAGAGAAAAAGAGCAACTGCGAGAGGGTGGGAACGGGGTGGGGGCCGGCGATGGGAAAGGGAGAAAGGGTCCGGGGGATAAACGAGGAGGCGGCGGAGAAGACGATGCGTGTGGGTTCAGCGAAGGGGTGTCGGGTTACCAATGAAATAGTGGTACCATTTTGTTTACAATATTGTCGGGGGTGTATCTGGCCTGGACGTGGCACGGCGCGCGGGCGAGCGCGGGGGGAGAGGGTTGGAGGGACCGGAGAGCCCCGGGGAAGGCTGGACCCCGGACGGTTCGCCGGGGCCCTCTCGTTGCTCGGACGAAAACACCTTGTGGCTTGTCCACGGCCAGAGTCATGCGTACACGGGCCCCGGCCGAGGCCGAGAGGGCCGCGAAAGAATTATATCTCTTTCTCTTAGCCGTGTGCACGCGGCCGTGTGCCCCCTCTGAGGTCTCGCGAGGCGAGGCGAGGCGAGACACGCCGGGCTCCGAGAAGAGATCCCCTCGATTGGACTGATTCTTACACGCGCGCCACGGCGACGAGCCTAAATTGCGAATTCCCGCGCGTTCCACACCGACAAAGCAGCGCCAAGTCAAACGAGCTTGTTCCCCCCGCCGCCTGGATGACAGATTTATGGTATTAGATGGGACACGCAAATTTGTGTTTTCGGCCGAGTTTGCCTGTCCCCCGCTATACTCCGGCGGGGCCCTGTCCTCTCGCATTCGGGAGACACGCGTTTGTTGAACTCGCGCCGGGGTACATACTCCGGCATTTTGTGGGAAATTGGCTGCTCGATTGGGCTATCGTCCTTGGCCTTATCGCCGCTGAGTTCCCGTCAATAGTGACTCGACTGTTTTAACCCCTTGCCGTGCTTTGACGCGGCATTATATAAATATATAATAAATTAGACTTTGGTGTTACAGTCATTTCTGAGAACATGCATTCAACATTTAAAAAAAAAATACAGACACAAATTCTCTTTGACTGAGAAAATCGAAGCTTACCTTTTAGAGTTCAAAGGATTTCAATTGCGCAAGATTTTGTTTGGATTTTCGGGATCGACGGGTGGAGCACGTGGCCCCCGGATATGGGGCACGGCCGCGGCGCGGCGCGTAACTCTCGGGCCCGGGCTCGCCAATAAGTCACCGGCTGAGTTAGAGCCGGTGTATGCATTTGAATAACACGCGGCCCGACACGGCCTTTTTTTCCACGAATGTGTGCCACGAAATAAATCGACGGCGGCGGAGCGAACGGTGAGACTGGGCCCGGACCACCGCGCCGACCGCCTAACGACGCTCGTAAAGTCCAAATTAAAGTTGGATTAACCGGGCACGGCCGGGATTCGCCGATCGATCCTTCCCGGCAACACCCGCGGGAACGATCGCTCGTTCCTCCTTTTCCGGGACGAGAGGACTGCGCCTCGTGAGACTCGTGACGAGCCGATCGAGGATCGATCGCGAACCGGGATCATCGAGCTGTTCCTTCGATCGAACGTTTCTTCATCCACTAGCGCTTTCAAAGGGTCACTTTGAAGCGCTGTAACTTTGCGAA
>NW_027585822.1:0-1618 GCF_028453695.1 Augochlora pura
AACGTGTTAAGAAGTAATAAGAAATTATGTACAAAAATATTTGCAAAATCAGACATCAATAACACGTTCTTCATAAGATATTAACAAATATTCAATCTGAAAGCATTTCAGATGAGCTTTAATCTATTATTTTTAATATTCACACGTAGAAGGTAGCAAAATTGATCTAAATCTTTGACAATTTTTCGGTGCAATTGTTTCACTTAGATGTATCCACGTGACTGGTTTTCGGACGAGCTTCTAAAATATATGATTACACTTAAGCTTCGACAAGAAAATTTTATAATAAAATGTCGCAAAAGCTCCAAAGAATATCTTCCCGTTGAGAACCCAAAACTTGTTTTATTATTTTCAAGGATAGTTAGTTTAAATATAATCGAACATCGTCTACATTAGGTCCTCAATGGACGTGTAACTTCAACACAACAATACTAAATATACGATAAGAAACTAAACCATTTGACAGTCAAAATAACAAGTGTTCAGTACCTACAATTAAATAATTCATTTATATTTATTACCGTGAATTTTGAATAAATCGATGTTAAAAACACGACGATATAATAGACAAATGCTTGAGAAAGCAGATGCAAGGAGATTCCATACACCCTCTGTCCATACTGACGCGTTTTCTGGATGGTGAAGGTTACATCTCTGTTTTCTTCAATTGTTTACGTATGGATAAAGGACTCCGAATTATGATTATGCTATAAAAAGATATTGATTTTACAATTCAATTGCTCGAATCACTGTGCAACGCTGTCACCGATCGGGCCAGTCAACTGCACGCGGTTACAAATAATGCTTGCAGTTAGAACTTCCATTAGATTACAATTGAATTTTGTTCGCGCGTTAAATAGCGCCGGGTATCGGCCGCCGAATGGTTGGATTACACAGTCCGGCCGAAACACGTGTATAAATATTCGGGCCGGAGATAACGGGGCCGAAAAGTGCCGTTCAACGACAACTTCGATTTCACGCGATAATAAAGGAGATTATGGAAATGCCGGGCATAACGTCGGAATTTATCGGACCTCAAAACGTGGTAATTCGGCTGTACCGTTCTACAAATCCCGATTAACTTAATTGCCGAGCATAAATTATCGGCTGCAACATTTAAGGCCGATCGGAATTTCATTTTCCCCCGTTGAAAAACTATCGGCGGATAAGCCGCCGTCGACGCGCGGTCGCGTTAATAAAGTCCGCGGAATTAATCGCGACAAGAAATGACGTCGATTCCAAGTCCTCTCGTCGTTCTTCGCTATCGGATAATCGTTGTCGGATTATTATGAAACTCCAGCTTGAAACAGTTAATAATCGGTTATTGTCGGATGTTTATTCTCGAACAACGCCGGCATGCCGGGCCCGGCTTTGCAATTTATTACTTTTGCCGATCGTGCCGCCGAATCGGCCAAACAAACGATCGTCCAGCCCCATTGTCTTTCTTTGCCGGGTAATTGAGGGGGCATTCCGTCTTGAGACCCCATAAATTCGTTCGTTTCCGCTCTGCTTTGAAACGCCGTTACGGTACTCGAAGCGCCACATAAAAATGCTTTTTCACGCAATTTAGTTCGATGTTTACAATCGATTCCACGAGTATATTACCTAGGCTAGATGC
>NW_027585823.1:0-1617 GCF_028453695.1 Augochlora pura
GAATCCTCTCTTCGTCATTCTGTTGTTTCCGAATTATTGACACCACCTTGTTTTCGATGCTCATTACAGGATAGCGACTCAAAGCGTCAACGTGCTTGAGACGAGTACCTGCACGGTGTTCGACCTCATATTCGAATTCCTCGAGCATCATTGCCCATCTTGCTATTTTTGGCGAGATATCCATTTTATTCAGTGTACCCTGCAACGCTGAACAATCCGTCACTAGTCGAAACTTCATTCCCAGTAGGTACACTCGGAACTTCTTCACCGCTTGTACCACTGCCAGTGTCTCCAATTCGTACGAGTGTAATTTCTTCTCAGCATCCGACGTCTTGCGGCTGTAGAAATGTACTGCATGGAATCGGTTGTCATCCTCGTTCTTTTGCAATAATGCGGCTCCATATCCGTCTTTACTTGCATCCGTGTGTAGTTCGGTAATAGCTTCAGGTGAGTATATCCTCAGAATCGGTTCGCATAACAATTACTATTTCAGATCCTGGAATGTCTGTTCTTCTTTCGTCCCAAAATGAAACTGCTGCTGTCCCTTTAACAGTTCGGATAATGGTCGTGCGATCCTGGCGTAGTCTTGGATAAACTTACGAAAGAATCCCGTTAAACCGAGAAAATTCTGGACTGCTTTCTTCGTCTTTGGTTCTGGAAAATTCTTCACTGCCTTGATTTTCGATGGAGAAGGCGCTATATGTCCATTCTCGATCACGTGTCCCAGATATTCGATTTGTTTTTGCAAGAAGACGCTTTTCTTCCAATTAATTGCCAACCCTTTGTCAGCAGCTACCGCCAACGTTTCCCTTAGATTGTCGAGTGCTTCTTTTTCGTTACGTCCTGGGATGATGAGATCGTCCACATACGTGAATACGATTCTACGCCGTATTAGATCATGGAATACTTCGTCAATAAAACGTAAAAACGATGTCGGAGCGTTGCAAAGCCCAAACGGCGTCTTCAGGAATTCATACTGTCCATCCTGCGTCACGAATGACGTATACTTCTTGCTGTCTTCTGCAATCGGTACATGAAAAAATCCGTTCTTCAGGTCAATCACTGAAAACACACATGCTTTAGCCAGAGAATCAATTCGATCGTCTATCAGTGGCATAGGGAATCGATCGCGTACTATCTTCTTGTTTAATTGTCTGTAATCTACACAGACGCGGTATTCCTCATTCTTCTTCGGCACTATTACCACTGGACTAGAGTACTGACTTTTGCTCGGCTGAACGATACCGTCCCGTAACCATTCGTCGATCTGGCTGTTAAGTATTGTCTTCTCCTTGATCGCTAATCGTCGAGGTCGTAGCGTAATCGGTTTGTCATCCTGTAACACAATCTTCGTTTCTACATTGGTCTGAACTTCTTTTCGCGGTACATGGGTTGCGATAAGTCGTTCGATATCGTCCTGGTACCGAACGTCGACATCAATTGCGTTCACCACGTCGAAGTTCTCGCTCAACAGCACGTTCGCGATGCTAGCTTCATCTCCTCTATCCGCCTCATTGTCTGCTTCGTTTGCGTCGTTCTCACTGTGGTTAATTTCCCTCTGAACCTCGGTTCCCTTCGTGTCGTCGTTCTGTGTCAATTTCCGAATGGTAATTTGTC
>NW_027585824.1:0-1617 GCF_028453695.1 Augochlora pura
TGCCGGTGGTACAAAAAGTCGTGTTGGTCGACGCGTTGTCGAAGTTTAGTGTTCAGTCGTACTTGGTAATTGGTAATGATCTTCGCTCGCTCCCTTTCGGGCCTTTTATTTGTTAGCTGGTAGGAAGCTGGAAGGAGAGGTGGCAGAGGAAGTGGAAAGTGAAAATGGAATAACAAGGGAGCATGAAAAATCTGGACACGGGAAATGGTTGAGCCATGCTGCCTGAAGGTTTACGGATTTAATTGCTTTATGAGCTCAGATGTACTTCTCGCTAGAACGGTCGAGGAGCCGAGCCCGGACCCATAAAATGGTTGGGCTATGTTGTGTCCAAACAGTAACCTTCGATCAATTTCTGGTACACCGTCTCGGCTTGCATTCCCGGATACGGAGTCTCAGCCAGCGTGAAGAACTCCAACAGTACTATGCCGAACGACCAAACGTCCGATTGCGTGGAGAAAATACGATCCCTCATCGTTTCGACAGCCAACCACTTAATGGGTAATGGACAGTCGTTCATCTTCTTGTAGATTTCTTCTTTGTACATACTCTTGGCCAGACCGAAGTCGCATATCTTTGCCACATTGTCATCGGCCAGCAAGATATTTCTAGCGGCCAAGTCACCGTGCAGTACCTGGAAATTCAGTTTCCAAAGATTGCTATACATCTATTGCATACAGATCAAATGAAATAATCCTGCTCTGATATAATTATCTGCGAGAAGAAATCGCAGGAACTAACCCTTCTCTGGCTGAGATATTCCATTCCACGGGCTACTTGGAACGCCCAGGACAACAGATCCTGCGTGCAAATTGGTTTTGAATTGGATTCATTGGAGTCTCTCTGACAGCTGGACGATCTAGGTAGACAAGTAGACGAATGTACAGGATCATCTGCCGGCATTCTGAAGTCATAGGAATTTGTAGCATTAGCTTGACGTGGCAGCGAATCAGGTTCCGAATTACGGTTCTTACTGACATAAACTGACGTTTCTATAAGTTTTAATCCTTTCGCTCCGACGGGCGTATACAGGGTGATCCGTAATTATGTTAACATCGGAAAATGGGGGGTTCTTCGGGTCATTTCAAGTAACCTTTTCCTTTGCCGAAATGTAATTCGCGGCTTTGTTAACGAGTTATTAATGAAAAAAGAGAGCCGCGCACGGACGATTTTTCGTGCTACTGCGCATGCGAGCCAGCCGGCTTCGAATCACCCTGTACATACTTTTATAAATAGTTGACTATTGTTAGTAGATCGGCTAGACCGTGACTCTAACGGATTGTCGGTACCGAGGGATAGGAGAGCGTGAAAAGGTCTTGAACAAAATCTACTCCAGTTGGTGAAAAAAGCAATCCAGCGATTTATTTGGACCCTTCTACAGGGCGGTCTCCTGTGTGCTGTCTCTTCACTCGCTTCGTCGGGCGCGGTCGGCTGGCACCGTGCGCGTCTCGCGACTTGGGTTATGTCCGGGTTCTGAAAAATAAGAAATATTAGCCGGAGCCACCAACAAAATTAGTAAGGCTGTCAATCAGCTATTTGTTTTCCCAACTCAGCTGGGCAACAGCAAAACGCGTGCTCCAGCGAGAAGGGGGCCACTCAGTCGTGAATCCGTCCTGAGTG
>NW_027585825.1:0-1616 GCF_028453695.1 Augochlora pura
AAACTAAACACATGGCGGAGACGTGGCGCCGGCTTGTCGCCGCCACACTGAATTCGAAGAGTTGTTTCAGCCCTCTTATCGGCAAAACACCAAAGGATGCATTCGGCACCTTGATCGTAATCGCTATACGACGACGGAATCGGCGGTGATCCTTAGTGGGCAACTACTGAGGCGGCGCATCACCGCCGCGCTGTGCCGATCGTGCACGTGTGTATCCGTTTACAATCACTTATTTTTTCGAAGTTTTTCACTTCCTCGACAATCGTCCAAACCATAAAACACGAACAAATTACACGAAAATACCGCCACGACTAAAAAACAAGAACAAATTACATGGAATTACCCACAAGGTCCCTGCGGACCTTGTCGGGCATCGACGCCATAAATGACTTCAAACCGACGGTAATGATGAAAAATTTCAAGGAATCGTATCGATGACGATTGTAATCGCTTCCAGACATCCCATTTATAAAAGTCATGAAAGCTAAGGCTGTTCGGACTGTCCCCAGGGACCTTGTCGGTCATCGGAGGGTTAATGTCTGGTACTGTCCAGTATTTGGCGGGTTCATTATAACGTCGCGGACTTCCGCGGCGTACACCGGGTTCAACGCTCCCAACACATACCCGAATTTTGTGGCCTCGGTTGTAATCCCCGATGCCTCGAAACACTCGGACACTCGCGACACAGATGCTTCCGCGGACGCACCTTGCGGGTACGACGCACCATCGTTAGGGGTAGTCATATTTAACTTTACTGTTTCTCTTTTATTGTCAATGTTTATTAAAATGAACTTGTACACTGTTATTCGCACGATCACGTCGGGGTCACCAATTGAGGTGGTAGGGGGTCAATAACCACTCTTCTATCACCAAAAGGAAACTTTATTATTTTTACTTAACGCGTGTAAGAACCGGACTCGACGCGAGCTGACGACCAAGCAACCGAGCTTTTCGCCCGTGTTTCTCGGATTCGCGCCCGATCGTCTCTTCTTTCAGAAACGCCGATCGGACGCCTCGTGTCTCCGGTGCGTATGCCCTCGCCGGGTCTCCGACCGCACGCATAGTAACATGCTACAATGTTGCACGGCAGAGAATTTGTTGCAGTTCTACGGCTGCTACAACCTTTATATTTATTCAACCATGCGCAATTTTGTTTTTCTTCAATACTTTTTAATAATGTTTTTAAATAACGAGAATATGGTCTCTTTGGTAACATAGCGCATTTGTACATTCGGGTGCAGTCGATGCTGTGAATATCTAATCTTTCTTCGGGATGAAAAATATTTTAGATGTCTGAAAATAAAATTTATATGATAATTTTCTTTTGAAATAAAATAAAAATCGAGTGTAGCAGTACTTAGCCATGATAATGACAACAAAAATAAAAAGTAATTCCAAATAAAATAAATGATCATTACCTTTATATTTATTCAACCATGTGCAAAATACTTGCACTTCGCTCAAGCTGCAATGGTATGTGCTACCCGTTTTTTTTTTCACCTTTCCGTGTATCCACCCAACAATGCAGCCTGCATGGTGCATCGTATTTTTTATAATTGTCATCTAAAATTAACGTATCAAATTTGGGGCACCCCAGTTGCTCCAAATTAAAACTA
>NW_027585826.1:0-6450 GCF_028453695.1 Augochlora pura
CTTCCTAATCGCATTTTGAACCTCTTCGACGTATTCGCGTACACGAGGCAAAAACGGCAGGAATTAATTTAAGGTAATTAGCCGTTTCGCTGCATAATCTCTCGACTAGTTGTTACTCCGATAAGGAGGAAGTAGTATCGTCGAAATTCCCCCGTTGTTATCGTGCTATTTCCCAAGGCGGGCCAATCTTTCGGAACCCGCGATATCGCAATCGGCCTAGTTTCGAAAAAAGTTCCTCGAAACAGACACGATTGCAATTTTAATTAAACTGCTCGTGTATCATTTCGTACTAGCAAATATCTGTTTACGAGCACGATGTTATAGTCACGAGGATCGCGTTGTTTCCACTTATATTCCGTATTTTATCAATCCTATTTTAATTAACTTCACTGCGTGTTAACAAAATTAGTTCTTTTACAAGGACTCGGAATTTAGGTTCAGCTCCACTGTTGCAGATTAGATGACGTTTGGAAATCTTTTTAAAGATAGCTAGAAGATACGATCGAGTTCAAACTTGATAGGTTTAATCGTTGATCTTTAAAGAATATGTAAAATTATAAAATATTGTTCACGATAATATATAAATAGATAATACGTAACATATAAAATATTGATCGCGAAATATTATTTCTGAAAATTATAGATCCAAATTTATCGAAATCATGCGGATAGAGTTTTGAGGTAGGTCCATAGAAAAATAGGAAGTTACGGTCAGTCCAGGACTAGTTGCAGATATTATGGGAACCAAGGGTGCAATTTTCCAGCCTCCCAAGGTGCCAGAAGGGATGACTTTTCCACCTCGAAGAGAGATCCAAGTGGCATAGGCGATCCAATGTTCCAGCAAGGCGTAACAAGTGTCCGTGTGACGTCACGCGGGTTTCTGGAGGCGGAGCTTGTGATTGGGGGAGCAGGTGGGGGGGGGGGGGCTCTCCCTCATCGTGGATCGTTCGCCCCACCCCCGCGATTTTGTTCCTTCATGCCACCGCCACCTTCGACCTCCTCCTTCTCTACCTCGCGGCCTCTTTTCCTCTCTTTTGAACTTTGTTCGGCGACCCCCCACCAACAAAATCTCCAGGAGGTAGGGAGTGCGGATATTATCTTGCTGGGATAGCCATTGCGAGATACAATCTCGGTGCAACTTCGTCTGCATCTTTTCTTCGATCGGATTGCATTATCATAGTTTACACATTGATGGTCGAGGATAATAATTGTAACGAGGTGGTAAATTGTTTGCAGCCTGAGATATGCACAAATACATGCGAAAATATAAAGTACCGCACATGCTATTTACTACATGAAATCACGATATCGCTGTACGAAGATTTTAGGGTGCAAAACTTCACTATACTTTCAAAGAACTCAACACTTTTTTAACGGATCAAAATGGATCCTAGTTTACTACCCCTAATGTCTTTAGAATTTTTCCTAATTCATCACGTTGCACCAGCCAAATGTCAGCTTACAAGGCTTCTCATCCCCTGTCCTATTTCACCAGAAACCATCTCCACGGAAATCTTCCTCCCCAGAGATTCCAAGAGAAAGACATCCCACACTCCCAAAGATCCCAGCAAGCTGGTCATCAGTTGAATCAACTGTTTCTTGGAAACGACACTGCTCTACCGCGGAAGCTAAGATTTCTTCCCAAGAACATACGCGGAAAGTATTGTTAGACGGTTTGAACGGTCCCCGGTGCGGCCAGTTCGCCGCAACGCTACCGTTTATTGCACTGCGGTCTACTAAAGTGCGATCGAGGAAGCAGATGCGGTTTCACTCGTTCGTGCGGACTCGCAAGAATGTAATTAACCCCTCGGAAGTGCACTACGCCCCGACCCGTGGCCGATTAGGTCCAGCGTTTTCTTATCTCTCCGTTGCGAGTCGCCTTGGTCCGACCGGGGAACCGGCGGTCTGTCTCGGGATCGGTTTTGTCGATTCACGCCGATCTACCGCAAAAATCGGGTGGCGTGGCGTGGCGTGTCGTGAAACCGCAATTACTTACGTGAAAGACGCCTGGGAGATCTATCGCGATCGTCACGTGTGTTTACGGAAATCGAACCGGAATACACTGACCGCCTTTTGCCGCTTTAATTTCATTGGTCTTCCTGCACAGCAACGCAAGCATCGTCGTTGTACTTCTTGTTAGTCCTAAGAAATAATCTTTGGCTATGAGAGAAATCGCGTTGACGAATTTATTCCTATAATCGTTGTTTTATTAAATGAGCGAGAATATTCACTTGTTTCGACGAGCAGGTGCTCAATATTCTTCGAATCAGTTTTCCGGGCAACAGAAACCCGTTCATCGACTAGGAATATTTAAGTATGAAAGGAGGGGCGTGGATAGTCAGGAACATCCCCAAAGGGATTTCTTTGGCGCGCGGCCGATCTAGTTAATTCGCGTTTGATTTTTTGATAACCAGCGATTGCCTGCTGGTCGTGCAGCACGCACGAATATGTGTGTGTGTGTGTGTGTTCTGCATGGCATTTTCCCTGGGACACGGGGGTTGATATTCCCAGCGGACGGAGAGATTGAGCGGTCGTCGCGGAGTGAGCGAGATAACAGATTAACGGTCGAAGGGAAAAACAGAAACATTTTTTTTGACGCGTTTTATCGAGACGACGATATCGCCTGGAAACGAACCACTTCCAGCGCCACCGGAAGGGCTTCGTAAGACACGCTTATCGACGACATGTTTCTCAGAAAATGTGTTTGTTCCGTGGCAAACCTCTCTGCCCCCGGTGTCCGTGTGCTTGGACATTGATAATCGATGAATTTTTAATGGGATCTCATTAATCATCTCCCGTCACCGCTACGGAGATTATTCTTTCCTTCTGTTCACAATCTCTGAAACCATTGTTCCCTAGGGGATGAAGGCTTCTAGATATTCCCTAGATCTCGTGTACCCTCGGAAAGGAAATTATTTGACACGGAACGCACAGATTGAACAACCAGGAAAATGTAGAAATCGGTTTTTATACCCTTATATAATTCACATCACCCTTCGCTCGGAAACCGTGATTAAACGATTTCATACTTTTTGAGTGACGCCGCTCATTATTAGCGGAGAAGTTTCACAAATTCCGGTGGGCACGCCGGACAAGAATAATTTAATTAGTATTCCGTCAGCTTTTCGCGGGGGTTTTGCGCAAAATTCTCTGTCACAGAGCAGAGTAGAGAGAGAGAGAGAGAGAGAGAGAGAGAGAGAGAAAGAGAGAGAGAACGACCATGTAACCGGGCGTAAGTTAATCTGCCTTTTGCGCGAAAGCCGAGCTAATGAACTATAAATAAGGGAGGAATACTTACGGCAAGTGGACAGACGCACTTACTGACCCTTCGTAATTAAAATCCCGTCCTAAATCAGGACTAGGGACACGATTAGACGACCTCGCCTAAATCCGCGTCCCTCGCCTCCTTCGACCCTTGGTTCTTACGTCCACGATGGCTGACACATACCGCCAGCCTCGTCACCGTCGCACCCTTTGATTATTTTCGAAGACATCGCGCGGAATAATAGATTCTGGCACAAATTTCAAAACCACGCTTAATCTTTCTACAATGAACAGTTTCTGCATAGCAAAGTATCTGCTCGAATAAATAAATGTACCCAAAACAAAATAGCATTTTCTTTCTATGCTAAATATCGGAATGTGGGTGAAATAACATGTACGAACGAATCTTTTTACTTTCGAGCTCTGCGTGCGCCATAAATGCATAGAGATCCGCAGTCGTATTATCAACTTCTGATAAAGGAATATGATAAACCGAGTACGATAAAGAACGACCGGATTTCGACAAAGTTTGCGAGTTTCGCGTGAGCCGTGCGAAATGATTCCGGCGGCTCGGTTGACAGAGAAGTTTCGCGTAATTTTGGGCCGTATTTGTGTCGTGGCACCGGCAAGTATTTCCATTAGATGGGACGAGCGCAAACGGTCCTTCGTGACCATGCGGAACAATCCACGCCGTTTCCGTTTCCGTCGATGCAATTCCGCTTCCGCTAATCCAATTCCAAAGCGTGCAGCTAATAATACTCGCCGGGGTTGCCACGCGATGAAGGGTGGCTCGGTCAAGGAACACGGACCTTAATAAAAACGCTGGAGAACCACCCTAACGAAACAGCCACAATTTTTCTGGAGTAACCAAATTAATTTCTCGAAACGTTTCAAAAATCTTGTACGATTTCGCTCCCGCAATCGGACCGATTCAACTCGAATTAATTGTTCGGTTAGCAGGGAATCGCGAATATACGCGCAACGTTATCAACGTATTACATGTTCTAATTAATAGAGTATTCACCCGGAAATGTTCCTCGAATAGTTCGCCGGAAAATATTAGATAAAAGGTCGGAGCAACGGCGCGGCGGAATCAATTTAATTAGAGTTCTATATCATGGAAAATCTGACAATCGGGGGATGGTCGCTGGCAGAACACGCAGGTAGAAACAGGAAGGAAATAACGCAAAGGGAAGTGATAATTATAGGAAGGACGAGCTGAAATCTCGAAATCTACCATATTAAACGAACGGAGAGAACCGGCGCGGGGTACACGCACCATTATCTTCCACCCTCGCGCCCCTTTTGGCTAGCCATACTTTCCACGACCACCGGCGTAGATACGTCCACCCTTGTATAGTCCGTTAATAAGCTTAATAAACCCCCTGCGCGACTGGCCCTCTCTCTAGTGTCCGCTGTATTCTAGATTCCGAGGATACAGGGATGGCTTTTGATTCTCGGTCTTTGGTCATTACATTCGGCATTCCGTCGCTCTGACCGATAAACCCTGCCAAAATCTGTCCGACGTCATCGCGGGGCCTTGGAAAAATACCCTTGTTCGCTATCGATCATCGTCGAACACAAACATGTCGTAAACCATTTATTCCTACCAATCTGCGATCGCACATCGTACTTTCAATCTTGGGAAAATTCCTTTGGAAATGTACGTTCCATTTCGAATATTAAATTCTTAGTGGATTTACTGTTTTTACTACTAGACTAATAATGGATGTGCTATTTTAAATCTTGGATTATTAGTGATTGTAGCCTACATTTAGCCTACATTACCGCTGCCAACATTTTATTGAGAATTAATAGTACGTTCTCGTTTGTTTAGACCGATTTCACGAGCAGCATTATTTAATGGTCGAAGGTTGTCAGTGGGTTGAAAATATAATTTTTTGTTTGCAGTTCAGAGGTGCTCGTTTAAAGTAAAACGATATGGTAATGTCGGATGTTAAATGGCGCAACCGGACCGTCGAAATTTATCGCTTCTGCCTCCCTGCGCTTACTGGAACGGGGAATGTAAGCCCGTCGTGGTCCGGCTTTGAGGAGGACATCAAAAGGATAACAATACAGATGTGAGACGCGAGCTGTCTCTCTCTGTTCCTCGCTCCCTATCCTATTTGAGAGAGAAACGAGATTTAAAGCACTAGCTTTGCCGCTCGTTCCAAGCAGGATCGCGAAGCGTAAATTAAGAACAAACGGGGAGAGTATTAAGAGGGACAAAATTGCCAGTAAATTATACGAGTAACTGGACCGATCAATATGATTCTCGTTTATATAGTTATTTCTCCTCGGTATAAAACAGAATTTAATTACTGGATTTCATGAAATTGAAGCGAAGTGAAATTTTTCACTGGCAGTTTATCGTCTTACTGTTAGGATTTACGTGAAATTATTTGATCAGTTGCAAAATATGAATTAACATTACTTTATCATTTCTAGTACTAAACGCGATTCAAATTATCGAGAAGATATCAAAAATATCGATAATCCGAGTATCTTTTCGATGGGTGTAGGATATTGAAGAATCTTGTTTTATCGACGCCTGCTGCGCTTTCCGACTGTAGATAAAGAGTGCGTCGAAGATAATGTATTCGCAGACGATAATACAAAAGAGCAGAAATGGAAATATAACAACACGCATACAGAAATCGAATGCAAATTGAATATATTGTTTAAGAATTCTTTTAAAATTCCATAAATTACTTGAAGCAAACCAAACTATACAATTAACTGTCAGCCTGAATTTGAATCGCTAAAAAACCATATCACATGAAAAGATAAAATTACTTCTAGTCTAATCACTGCTCACAAATTATAAAAAATTTATTTTATCCTAAAATTATTTTATCTTAAATTATTTCACAGCCATTAGCTCGATGTAATTGTCGATTTCGAATCAGATGCAAACGAATTTACAGCTGATTAGAAATCGGCAATTACATCGATTGCCCGAGTCTCACCACGTGGAGGTTGCTGTGATTGGAGACTCGAAAGGGAGTCAGAACGAAGACGGCATTCGTTATGGCTCCCTTCCTTTCACCGGTGAAACAAAATGTCGAGTATTATTGCGGAGCAAAAGTGGATGAATGGAGAAGCCACTTATCCACGGGGACGAAAATGAATCAGAGCTGAAGGTTCTGATTCTTTCAAAGCGAGACTCAAAAACGAGCGGGAGCA
>NW_027585827.1:0-1616 GCF_028453695.1 Augochlora pura
AAATGAAAAGCATATTGCTCAACGGTAATGTTATATATTAATAGATTCAATTATCCTACAATGATTTAGATATTTGCGGTCGAATAACCGGCTGGTAAAGTGTTGAAAGGAAAACTCGAAAAAGTATAAAGCAGTGAATCGCGCGTTCATTTTATTCATTTTATTCATTTTATTCATTTTATGCGCCATATACCGCATAAGGTTGCAGCAAAGGAAGCGCAGCAACGCTTGCTACGAACAATGTTTGCCTCGTTCACGGGGAAGTAGTATCATCGTTCCTTACATGCAGAGAGTGCGAGGATACTGTTCACGGAGGAACGAAGCCGTTTCGATCGTGCTGCAACGAAACGGCCCAGAAAACTTTTCCCTAAATCCAATCGAGAAATTTCACCGCTTCCGCCGCGTGTTCTTCGAAGTTTGTCCCATCGCATCTATCGGTTTTGGTTATTGCGTTTCACGGCGCGAAAGAACATTTCGCTGCGCGGCAACTTTGTCGAGTATGTAATAAACAGAACATGGAAAAATATTGAATGAGGTTATGATTAATGAGAGATATGAGAAATATGATTAATGTGTAATTATTGTGGAATAGCATTCATTAACAATATGAAAAAATGATATAACGAGACAACAATTATATATTTTGCGGTGACGATCATTAGTAGACGCTTTTCTATGATTTCTTAATTTATTTGCGAATGTGGATTATCGAGTATATAATAAACAGAACATGGAAAAATATCGTCACGATGAATGTGTAATTATTGCATAAAATACCTTTTATTAACGATATGAAAAAATGCTACAACGAGACAACGATTTATATATTTTGCTGTGATGATCATTAGTAGATGCTTTTCTATAATTTAGAATAATCCTGTAGAATATATGGTATAGAATAATCCTAACAAAGTAGACGACACAGAAACATAAAATATTGTATAATCGCTGCATAGTACCTCTAACCAAAAATGCGAAAAAATTCTACAATAAAACAACGATTATATATTTTCCGATGACGATCTTTAGTACAATTTAATTTATTTGCAAATATGAATTATCGCACGCCGGTATAAAATAATCCTAACATAGTAGACAACGGACGAACATAAAATATAACACCGTAACTCCCCTAGAAACGCCATAACAATAGTCTAGAAAATCGGAACGTTCGCAAAAGATTCTCGCAACTTCGTCTTTAATTATTTGCTAAAACAACAAGAAAAACGTAGAGAAGCCGTAGTCACGCGACGAGTGAACTTTCGCACGAGATTCGCGATCCTGTGATACGAACGTGTGCGCTCGTGTCAGCGATCGGCGCGTTAAAAATCAAAGCGCGTTTCACAACTAAGGCGGTTTCGTTTAAACAATACCCGGCGTCGGGGACTGTCCGCGACAGGTCCCAGGAAAGCGGCGCGATTTTGATTTCAAAGATTTTCCTCGAACGAGGAGCACGCCGTGGGACAATCGCGCGGATCGATTCGAGTGGGACAACCGCACGCTCGCGGCGCGCGTCATGCGAACGGCTCGCGATTCGCGTACGAGCCGTACGTGAGAACCGCGGCGGCGGCGGATCAATCTCGCCGAGTGGCCGCGCACAATCGATCCACTTTTTT
>NW_027585828.1:0-1616 GCF_028453695.1 Augochlora pura
CGATTAGCCTGAAATAATAATTTAGCCTCCTTCTTTTATTTGGCTCTGATTCTTGAGAATCATCCTAGCCAGATCCTTCGAGCGATTATTCATTGACTTCGACTACATTTATATTCCATTGATCACAATTTTGTTTGCTATTTTATTATTATTTACTATATCATTTAGTTTCAATTATTCGAATAATTAAATATAACCAAAACTAAACAGATTTGAGTTAAAAGGATTGGCTATACTAATTCTCTGCTGCAGGAAACGTCTGGGACCTGATAGAGCTGCAGAAGCTGGACAACCCCGATTTCTGGACCAAGAATCCGACGTCGGCGACGAAGTTCACCGAGTCGGTGGATACGATCAAGCTGGTCGGAAGGCAAAGTTATCCGGGACAAACAAATCCCGACACCTCGAACGAACTACCAGGACCCATAGTGACGTCGAAGCCGACAACGACTGTCCAGCCACCGCCAGGATGCCTGCAGCCTCGGGGACAATTCCCGAGCCCGAAGAGCTGCGCCAATTATCTGAACTGTTGGGACGGTGTCGTGATCGAGCAAACTTGCCCGGACGGTCTGTTGTTCAACTCTGTCAGCCTGGTATGCGACTATGACTATAACGTGAACTGCGGCAACCGGCCCGTACCCACGCCAAGTGAGTAAATACGATTTCTGATCCAATTAAAAAGTGATAAAGTGCTTTTGCTGATCGGTAGATTCTGTGGAAATACCAAGTCTTTCTGCAGAATACAAATTTCCTAAGTCAATTGTTAGGAGCTATTCTATATATTTAGCTATTTTTTAAATTATTATATTAATTCGAAAATAGTGTGTCGTCATTTATTTTCGTTGTGAATGCATGAAATCTGTCATTCCTTTTTGAACTCTTCAAACAGTTTATCAATTGTTCTCCATTCATTGTGGCTAGGAGAAACGATTTCTAATATCATTTTTATTATTTCAAATATTTGCATTCTCCCGTGCTATATTTCTCTTGATTCTTTTAGTCGTATGGAGTATTTTTTAGTAATTATATCAATGGAAGGTACGACATTAGACGCAAAGTAGGAATTAAGAACACAGAATTTGTTTTTTTTAAAAGTAACTCTTTCAAAAAAGAATCGAATATTCTGCGTGCATTAGAATTATGTTCACGACGGGAATGGAATGACACGTAATCGTTAACGATTGTTTTCGTCGATGCAGAACCACCGATGCAAAACGGTACGCAACTATGCCCGGATCCGAACGGCCGTTACAGGAGTGCGACGAACTGCTCGGAATTCTACGTGTGCGTTTTCGGAAAGCCCGTCAAGTTCAGCTGCCCTCGCGGACTGGTCTATAATGACGTAAGAAACCCATTCTGAAATCGCCGGCAGAACACTCGCGGAATTTTAAGTCGCGAAATCACCGTCGGCGATCTCAAACGTTCGCGGTCAAAGGCCGCGCCCGCGACTTCCGCCGTCGTTCCATGAAATCAAATTCGTTGTTATCGTCTATTCCTAGTTCTGTCGGCAACCTGCCCACGCTATGACTAAAACATATCGGACCGGAATTCGTGAGATCCTTCTGCCTTAAAAAGGAATTTATGGCGGTTCAATGTCCCTGGTGACTTCGTCTTTG
>NW_027585829.1:0-1616 GCF_028453695.1 Augochlora pura
TGGAGCGTGTAAGTCCAGTAAGACTGGAGCCGATATTGTATATGCTGCTGCAGCCAGAGAGCGGAAACCGAAATATTTGGAGGTTTAAATATTCTAACAATTATTTGGAAAATTAGTTTTAATACCGAATATTAATTTTCATATGTAAGGCCGTATCTATTGAAGTACCGAAATATATACCGATATGTGAGCGATGTGTGAAATATTTACCGATATAATACAAGTATGTGCCACAGGTCTGATAATAATTTTATAATAATAGAGCCGCGGTCCTCTATTTGCCGTTATTTTTATATACCGGTATATCGTTACATTGATATTTTGATTTCTATAAAGGTTATGAAGGTACAACAGAAAAATATCCGTACATATTTCGTAAATAGGTATCATCCCTAGTTGCAGTCAGCTTGAGGTCGTCCATAAAACTACTGAATATTTCAAATTTTAGTTAGAAACTATTGCATATTATATTTACAGTTTAATATTATAACTCAAAATTATTGAAACTTACTTATATATATAATCACAATGCATAAATTAAAGTACCTGAAATAATTATTAACATCAAATTTTGCGTCAACTTATAACAATTTCTATCGAAGCATATATTATTTATAATATATACTAAAATTTATTTCAAAACATTGACTACCATAGTTAAATTTTAGATTCATACATAGATATTAAGAAGTATGAATGCGTATTAATTTGAATTGCTTTAATTAATACTATTTACTTGAGTTTATTTTACTATTATTAAATTAATTTTACTTATTTGAGACTATAAGAGAAAACAATATACATACATACATATATACATCGGTACATAATATATTAAGTACATTGATACATTTTCAAACAAGTTGGAGTATTTCTACGGTATTTAACTATATTCTATATTTTTGTAAAACTTCGAAAAGCAATTTTCTGAAAAAGTATGAACAATATTAACCGTTCATCACTGGAATTCTTTATGTAAAATAATTTATGTAAATTGAACTAGCAAATTTCAGCCTCTATATACAGGGTGATTTTCAAATATTGTAACTCCGGGAAATGGGGGGTAGCTGAGGCTATTTCAAGTGACTTTTTCATTTTCCGAAATGCAATCTGCGGCTTTGTTAACGAGTTATTAACAATTAAAGTTGGCTGCGCACCGACGAGTTTTCGTGCTGCTGCGCACACGAGCGCGAACGATTCAGGGACGACTCAAGCCCGTCTCGGTGACAGGAGCCACGGCCACGTATCGCCTCTGAGCCGCGTTCGATCATCAAATAAGAATTTCATGAATTTCACAAATGTTATTAATGAAAAACTTACCAATGCAGTTGTAAATGTTGTAATCCAAAAGTTGTAATCCACGTATGTAATCCACGTATGTAAAACGGCACAGATTACACTAATTTTCACTTAGGTTTTCACTTTCACTGCACTATTATTTCACACTGATCACGAATTATTCAACAATTAACACATGTCCGAAGTTGTCAGCGTTATTTTGTGTGGCCCTGAAAAGGGTCGATTAATTTTAAATACGGAGAAGTTATTAAGTAATTTCAAATACTTTTTAAAGAACGGTGAAGTTATAGGGACGAAATCTCGAACGAAACTGACCT
>NW_027585830.1:0-1616 GCF_028453695.1 Augochlora pura
TTGGCAATATTTATGGCCATCAAGCATTTTAGGCATCTGGTTGAAGGGAGAAATTTTATCGTATTCACCGACCACAAGCCGTTAACGTTTGCCTTTAAGCAGAAGTTGGAGAAGTGTTCGCCACGCCAATTCCGACACCTTGACTATATTAGTCAATTCACGACGGACATTAGACATATAAAAGGGTCAGAAAATTTTGTGGCCGATTTGTTGTCGCGCGTCGAGGCCGTTTCGGTGGTTGGCGATCATCTCGCTCTGGCTCAGGCGCAGGAAAATGACCAGGAACTGAGAGGTATCTTGGAGACGGGTTCTTCTGCCCTTCGTTTAAAGAAAACGTTTTTTCCCGGTTTCAATGTCAGTTTATATTGCGACACGACAGACGAGACTGTGAGACATTTCGTTCCTTTGCTACTTCGACGAGCGGTTTTTAATTCGTTGCAAGGACTCTCTCATCCTGGGGTTCGGGCAACACAAAAATTAATTACTGAGCGTTTTGTGTGGCCTTCAATAAATAAAGATTGCCGAGACTGGGCACGACATTGCATTTCATGCCAGCGATCAAAAGTCACTCGTTTCAAGCATTGTACTCCCGAGCCATCAGTAATACATTATCACATTTTACACATAACACTTTGTGTGTATTAAATAAAATACCTTTATTCTTCTCGACGTACACCCTACAAAGGATTGGCAATGAAAATCACGGATAGCATGAATGGAGCATCATCACCATCAGTGTACGCATTAACGACAGACGAATTGACGTTTGCACTCACCAAAAAGGGAGAAACACCGATATGCGGATACACTCTACTCCAAACAGAGCATCCGAAGCTATTCATCTTAGAAACATCAAAAGGAAGAACGTTCACGAATAAACAGAAAATAGATGTTGAAAATTTTGACATTTCCACGTACATCAATTCGAAATTCGTTTATGTGGAAAGGCGCTCAAAAACACAGATGACAACACTCTACCGAAATCTAATGAAACAAAAATGCGATTTGAAAAAACAAGTTTTAACCAATGCATTGATTTTAGCAACACTGAAACCAGATGAATTCGCCCAAATTGTAACCAAACAACCAGGGCATATGGTTTTAACCGCTGGGGAAGTGATACACATAATCAAATGCATCGCTGTAGAAGTACCTATAAGGCACACTGCGGTCTGTTACAACGAATTGCCTGTCACAAATGGAAATAATTCCTTATTTCTAACACCAAAAACTCATATACTCACCAATCAAGGAACGCACAGGGAATGCAGTCATGTATTACCCGAGATGTATGAGATAGAGGAATCCTGGCACAGGTTATCACCAAGACCAATCGAAGTTGTTCCTCCTCAAACAATAAAACCACTTGAAGAACCTAAATGGCAATATGTTAACCCGTCAAATTTAGCCACAAGTGGAATATACACTCAAAACGATCTAAATAATCTCAGGGATCACATTACGTTCCCGGCTGAAAAATCAGCAATACTAAATTCCATAGCACGAACGATGACAGGAAAGGAAATTCCAAATGAAAGTCTATCAGTTATAGGCATGTTTAGCGATGACACGTTAAATGCAATAGCTGAAAATACTGTCAACAGACTCTGGAATGG
>NW_027585831.1:0-1615 GCF_028453695.1 Augochlora pura
GCGTGATTCGCGGCGGGCAACAATCTCCCAGGGAGATTAATGTTGCCACGGCCCATGAATGAAACAGTATAAATTGCGCGCGTCGAAAGTTTCCCCGGATTGATATGGAGCCTCTCTCTCTCCGGAGAGGGAGAGGGAGGAGCGGCCCGCCGACAATGCTCGCGATGAAACGTAACCCCCGCGCCATTCATTTCCCGTGGAAAAAGTCGGGACGATTCAACACCTCGCTTTTTAACCGACGGTTTCGCCCCTTCCTCTATCAATTTCGCGGGAAGTTTCAATGAAATCCGACGAGAAGCTGGAATTTAACGCGGCTGGAAACAAAATGTGGAACATCGCGTCGCAATAATTATGGAAAATTGCTTGCGTTTGCATCAATTTTTTCGACGAATGTTTCAGATTTTTATTTGACAATTGACAATTTTATCGATCATTTTTAACCCTTGGTTATTCCATCTTTTAGTTTACTAATAATACTGAGAATAAAAGGACATATTTATCAGTAATTTATTACTATTAAATTTGTTGTAATTACTTTTATTACCTTCATAATGTAACATGGATATTACGATATGGTTTGTCTCGACTGTGAACAAAGTTATTATTACTATTATTATTATTCTTGTTCGAGCAATATTCTCTCAGAAATTCCTTATATTTCATTCCCGCATGAATTTGGCGCAGTTGAAAATAAACCGTGGGATATCGCGTCGCAATAATTATGGAAAATTGGTTGCGTCTGTAAAAATTCTTCGATAAATGTTTCAGATTTTTATTTGACAATTGACAATTTTATCGATCATTTTTAAATCTTGGTTATTCCATCTTTTAGTTTACTAATAATACTGAGAATAAAAGGACATATTTATGAGTAATTTGTTACTATTAAATCCGTTGCAATTAAATTTATTCCTTTCATTATATAACGTGGATATTATATAATAGGACTTGTCTCGTCGATGAATATAGTTATTATTACTATTATTATTATTCTTGTTCGAGCAATATTCTCCCACAAAATCATTATATTTCATTCCCGCACGAATACATCGCTGTGCAAACAAATGCACCACGACCGGAGAAAATAAAAAGGAAGCTATTAATTGAAACGCTACACACGTGTATCAAAATACACGGTTATTTTCCCGCTTTTTAATTTGACATTTTCTTTTTCCGTTATTCGAATTGATCCTCTCTCTATCTCTGTGTGCAAAATATAGACCCCGGCCGAAGGCTTTTATTACACAATATTTGATGTTTTATTTTATTTACTTGTCGGCGTGAAATCAAAGTAAAAACCGGGCGCACCTGTTTAAAAAACAGCCGTATGAAAACTGCGTAGCGCGCGGCGCTCCGAATCGAATTTCAGCTCGCGGGTCGCTCTATGTAAAAATAAATATTTGACAAAAGTTTGTTGATTGTACGAGGAAAAACCGAATGGTCGACAGAACGTTGTCGTTCCGCCGTTTCGTTTTGACCGCGGATTCGACTTTTCCGTGGTTGTCGATGTTCCGCTGTCAGAAAAGAACATCTTGTTCTGTGAAGGTTGTGTCTAGGTTATGTATTTTGTGTTAATACAACCATCCGCATTTTCAAACTGTTTGCGAGGCAATTG
>NW_027585832.1:0-1614 GCF_028453695.1 Augochlora pura
ATACGAAACTCCTCAGATCGCGTGGAACGTGGAGACCTCTACACGCCCCGGAGATACCTCGGCAACCCGATCCTCAAGAAGTCCGAAACAATAGCGTTCGCCGAGGATAGAGACAATACCTGATCATCGGAGATTCTCGTGACTCCTGAACCAACTTCCGAGTTTCTGAAAACCACCGGAATATCCGGACAATTTCGACCGATGAGTCTACTTGGGTCCTCTAAAATTTCTGGAGACCTGGCTAGGGTATACAGTTAGCCGTAGTTGGACGATCGATGCGAGATCAATGAAGACTTCCGATCTTCGTAACGTCGAAGTCGACTTTTGGATTTTTCAAGTTCTTTGAGACAACTTAAGGTACATTAGGGTATGCTATATTGTGTATCAACGTCAGTCCGTGATCATCCCTTATAATTATCTATTAACGACATTCTATTGTCTTATCGAACATCCCAAATTCTTCTGGAAGCAACCCATAATACATAAAACAGAATTTTGAAATACGAGTAGAGTAAACCAGTGATTAGTCAGACAACTAAAGAAATGAAAGGAGTAAGAAAAAGTAAGAAGCAAAAAGTGTTATTATCACTTCTATAAACTAATATAAAGCAACTGCTGTGAATCCAGTGTTAAGGGAAAACTATTGAAGACTTAATGAGACTACTGTATATTATTTTATAACAATGACATGACTGGATTTATGTGACATCGTTGCGATTTCTATGATAATTAGACTGCAGACCATTAGACGAAATAAAATTGATCTGCATCAACTGCACGACATAAAAGTACAATCTCTATTCTTTTGTTAATCATATCAATAAATCGAAATTAATACAACATTCTTTATTTCTTTTTTTAATCTATCCACTATTACAAATTGCACCTACTAATAAACCGATAAAATCCGCAATCTAATAATACGTGCTCGAATAAAGAGACATCGAAAGTTATAAAAGAAGTAAAAGATCCGAAAACAATCGTATCGACCGATACGGCGGTTCTATTGTTAAATATTAAAAGCTCGCGTCGGCTGGCGCCGCGTCGAAAAATTCGCGCGGCTCGCGATCGGTTCCCTGATTCGCATCGACGTCGAGCGTTTCCGGTTCCGGAGGACGTCGTGCGTGCCGATAATCGAATCGCGTCCCAGCTCGAAACGTCGAATCGATACGGAGCGCTCGCGCGACGCACCTCGCAACGCAATTACCGGATGCGCTGGTGCGGGGGAGGATGGAGAGAAGGAGTCACGAGGTAAGACGAAGCCGAGGACGGAAGGAGGAGGAACAAGGACGGGGCGCTCTCGCCGCATCGAGGAAGAACCGCGGTCTATTATCGCGAAGGCGTTCGCCGAGTTTGGCGTGTAACGTCGTTACCGTTTATCTGCCGTCGAATATTGCACAACGACGGTCGGACAATGACGTCCCGACGCCGCCGTCGTCGTCGTCGCCGGAGCCGCGGGCCACGCCGTGATCGCGGCTCGCACAAAGGCAGACCGTGAAACCCGTCGCGGGCTTATTAAAGGGGCGCGTGCGAGTATCGCGTCGATGCGCGCGGCCCTTAATGACGTTCCGCGACTGAATATTAAATCTTCGGCTCGCGCGAGCCGTGCCCTGC
>NW_027585833.1:0-1614 GCF_028453695.1 Augochlora pura
AATGGAACAGTAAGTGTCTTTATTTATATTCTGATAGAGTGTTTCAAAACAAATACAATGACCTATTATGAAAGTCATTCAAGGTCACCCAAAGTCAACTGCAATAGAAAATAAATTGTTTCAGAGTACTTTTCGAATATTTGTGTATCACGTGTGCGTATCACGTGTGTGTATAGAATTAAAGCTAAACTACACGCCCTCAATATCTCAGCAGATAATGTATGTACCTGTGGGTCCACAGATACGGTAAAACACATCATTTTCAACTGCCCAGAAATAGCCACGCATAGAGCCGAACTAATATCAAAATTTAGAAGCACCGGAACTAGATGGCCCTGTCAACTCAACGAGCTAGTCAGCAGAGACAACTTTCCGCACTTTGCCAACTTCGCGGTCATAGTTATGAAGCTCAGAGATGACATCCAGATAATACCCAGAACACTCCCTCCACCCCCGTCAGCTCCCGGATCGAGCACCAGAAGCGGTAGAAAACCGTCCCGTCCCCAACAGACCACTCCTCGACCGAAGAGGAAATATGTGTGGAGGACTGCAGCAAAGAACCTCGCGGGAAGAAGGACAAAACGCACTTAGTCCCGTGAGTGATAGTCAGGCCAGACCCCCCCCCCCCCCCCTCCCCCCCCCCCACCCCCCCGCAATCCAACCAACTCCCGCCACTGACTGCGCAGGCACTGCATGCCTTTTGCTACAGTGGACCAGGGCGGGCGACAGGAATCGTTGTGGTGACCCTGCCGAGCTGGTAGGCACTGAGGCGTGCACTGTCAAACTCTCTCGGGATGGAAAGCCTGTAAGAAGTCGAACGAAAGCTGGTAGCCCCGCCTCCCCGTGGCCTCCGCTGGAAACGACGTGCCTCCAGGCAGTCCGCCTGGATTTCTGGACACCGGGCGCCGAACTGGAGGCGGGTCGGCTAAGTGGGCTACCTCCGCAAGGACGGCTTTCCTTTCTAGTGATCCTTAGATGGTGGAGGAAGGGTTTTTCCTGGCCGATTCCGTTGCCCTTTGCAGTGGTTCACTGCTGCTTTAACTTCGGCCGGCATAAGCAAAATGTACTTCGTCCGGCCAGAGCGGGCCCCGGCCGACAGCTCAAGGTAGACATTTGTTGGAACAGATCCGCAAACAAAGGGCATAGCGGATTAAGATGGTCAAAACTGCCCTTAGCGTATTATTCTATACGTATTCTATCCGAAGACGGAAAGCTTAGAAGCTAAATTAATGAACCGGAAACCAACCGAATGTTAAACAAAGCGGTAATGACAAACATATGTAGTTAGAGAATGAATAAAATAAGCGACACTCCAAAACTATTTTTGTATGTATGGTTGACTTAAATATTTTTCAAATGTTAAAAAATATTTTTAAAACATTACAAAAATATTTGTAATATCTGAAAAATCTGAAAAACTTCTATAATATGCGGCTCGATGTCTGTTTGTTAGATGTGGCTAAGGATATCCGTTAGCCCTAACGTGTTCCGGAACTGAGGGATCAAGGAGTTGCTAGGGTTTTATCGACCAACACGAGGAGTAAAAATAAATGTTTGCTTTATTTTCCCTTCTACAATTTCGGCTCCTGACGGGACTTCGCTCGTCGCCTGTTC
>NW_027585834.1:0-1614 GCF_028453695.1 Augochlora pura
ATAAATAAAACATGTACTTGAAGTATGAGAAATAATACTACCAATAATCACAATTGGATATCAATGAAGATACCAACCGAATAGCTCGAAGATGCATCTCCACAGCTGGTTGTATGTCTATTTTACTAAACGTGTCTGAAGTCGCAACTTTGTTAATTGCTTTTTGCATTCGATAACTAGAGGAAGGAAAAATATATACATACATGTACGAGAATATGTAGACCAGAGTCAATATTAACGATTACACTTTAGACTGCAACTACGCAGCAAATCTTGCAGAACTAAATGATATTACAACGGTTCATGGCAAGTAAGTTCCGATTTGGAAAAATGTCTTCCTACCTCGTGATTTCAAGTATTCCACTTAGGTGAGTAGCGAAAACGGTAATCGATCCTTCCGAGCATGTCAGCGTTAATAAACCGTTCATTGTTGACAATATGACGTACAGACAAGCAAGATTAGTCAGAGCACTTTTCTCATCGTAAAAGTATCCCCAGAGGTATAAAAAATGGATCTGGATATCAGATGGCAGGAACGTGGACAATCCCAATGTAGCAATTAGACATAATGATCCTGTACAAGTCAGAGCTGTAATCCGGAAGAAATTGCTCTAATTAAATAATATTCAAAAGTATTTCTGTAACGATAGATAAACAATCTGCTGTAGTGTAATCCATAAAATTAAAAATGACGGTTTATACGTTCGACTTGGTATATAAATTGGTAATAATTTATTGTTTCTTTTACATAGTTGCACGAAAAATGCATCGGCAATACTGTAATCAAGTATATATTTTTTTAATGTCATTTTTTATTGTATAATTTTGTACGTGATATTATCTAAATTTGTTGCGAAATGTGTTTACCGACGTATACCATAATGATGCGTTTCGCCACTATAGAATCTTTCAATAACATCTCCACTTCGACAGGATCGTCCAGCATTCTATAATCGCTTTGCATATTGTCGAGCACGAATCTTGCCTGTAGTTATGTGAAAAGAAAGTGATAAGATCATTAGAACTAGAATTAGATGTAATAATTATGTAAACATTGTTTCTTTAACAACAAAGGATGGGAGGAAAAGGAAATGTATTCAAGTATTTTATTTTGTTTCAGATTAGTAAATTTCGGAAAAATGTTTTATTTCTCGGTTGTTTTCCAGAAAATTGGTTTTTAAAAAAGAATTTTGTGCGCATTTCTCGAAAAAAAATCCACATAAAAAAAGAGCAAGTAATTACAGAGCACAATTTACTGTCACCACGTTATATCGTAGTCAGATAATTATCCTTTTTAATGCCACCAGCTGGCAATGGAATGGTTTTTTAATTATTTTTGTACCTTGTCCTCTTCATCCCACGCTACTCTACAAATAAACATCAGTGTCATGTTCACATACTTACCGTCGGGAAGGTCAAAACAGATGTAAAGTATCGTATAAAATAAAGTAATAATTGAGCGGCAAATGATAACATCGCGATTATTTCTTTCAGCGACATTTTTACATTTTTAATCGTCAATACCTGAAAAATATTTTATTTACTCTTAACAAAACAACGCATATAAACTGATACCTTGTTGTTGGACACCACTTCCTCCTTCTTGGGTACTAT
>NW_027585835.1:0-1614 GCF_028453695.1 Augochlora pura
ATATTTACACATAGAATAAAGAGGAGTAATTGAAATAATTTTCATTTGTCAAGAAAATGATTAATAAGAGACATGGCAGTAACAAATATTGAAAAGTTAATTTGTGAAATATAAAAGATAAATTATAAGTTCTATAAAACGCAATAATGTGAATAATTGTTAATACTCTTTTGTGTAAGTTACTTTCAAGCTTTAAATGACAATAATAAAATATATAATAATATACAACAATATTGCAAAATAAAATAATATGAAATAATATATAAAAGTAAAATAAAATAATATAGCAAAGTAAACTAAAGTAATATTGCAAACCAAAATAAAATAATATTGCGAAATAAAGTAAATTAATATTGCAAAACAAGATAAGATGATATTGCAAAACAAAGTAAAATAATATTGCAGAGCCAGATAAAACAATATTACCCAACAAAATAAAATAATAAATTGATAACAAAATGAAACAATATTGCAAAACCAAATAAAACAATATTTCAAAACAAAACAAGTTTATATTCCAAAACAAGATAAACTAATACTGCAAAATAACATATTAAAAAACGAAGAAACTCTGGTCTCGCTTTAAACGGCTCGGCGCGAAATAAAATTGTTGTTAGACACCCAGTATCGAATCAGCTCGCGACGAAAGAGACATCGAACACTTAATTTCGTCGATAGCCGGTGTGGAAGGTGTTATCGGAGCAATTAGCGACACCTGTACTATCTAACAGCCCGAGTCGGCGTCGCGATAGGGCGCGGGAAAAATGATCGAACTTCGCCTACGATGATCCCCGTTCGGAGACAGATATCGGGATCCGGCCTCTCGACGTTCCCTCTTTTTTTTTCTTTACGATCACCGTTCAGGTTGCCCCGCTATCAAAGAGTCACGGGGCCCGATAGCGTTTAATTATGCTTAATGATGACGCGGCCAGCGCCTTCGGGAAGCGGATAAAACGCGCGTCGCGAGCTGGGCGGCGCGACCGATGATTTACACGGCCAATAATTTTGTCGTCCTAAGAAGGGATCGAAGCGGATATACAGGGATCGAGATGGAGGTAGAAGGATCAAGGTGGATTTAAAGGGATCGAGATTGAGTTAAAAGGATTGAAGTGGACTTAGAGGGATTGACACAGAGTTAAAAGGATTGAAGCGGACTTGTAGGTATTGAGATGCAGTTAAAAGGATCAAAGTGGACTTAGAGGAATCGAGATTGAGCTAGTAGCATCGAGGTGGTGGACCTAGAGGTATCTAAGCGGACCTAGAAGGATCGAGGTGAATCTAGAAGGAGCGAGGTGGACCTAGAAGGATCGAAGCAGACCTAAAATCATCCAGATAGAGTCAAAAGGATCGATGTGTACTTAGAGGGATTGAGATGGAGCTAGAGAAATTGAAGCGGATCTAGAAGGATCGAGTTGGAGTTCAGAGGATTGAAGCAGACTTAGAGGTATCGAGATGGAGCTAGAAGGTTTGAAACGGACTTAGAGGGATCGAAATTGAGCTAGGAGCATCGAGGTGGAACTAGAGGGATCTAAGCGGACCTAGAGGGGTCGAGATGGAGTTAAAAGAATCAAAGTGGACTTATAGGGATCGAGATTGAGTTAAAAGGACCAAATT
>NW_027585836.1:0-1613 GCF_028453695.1 Augochlora pura
CCCAACCCTCCAGCACCAGAAATCGTGCCTGCCCGACCATCCGCCCGCCAGCTGACCGCGAACGATATACGCATCAAAGCCGAGAAAATTTCAAAGTCCACGTTCGCGTTTCTTGTCGACCGCCAAAACGAGATCTACCCTGAGGGCGCAAAATATCTCAGCAGCAGATTCTCCAAACTCAGAGTCTCCTTGGAGAAGCCCTCCTAAGGTGCAGCCAACATGAAGGCCAACTTGAGGCCCTCAAATCAGAGAACCGTCAGCAACGCTCTACCCTCCTTAACGTCACTGAGGAGTGCAAAAATGTCCCCGCGCAACCCGCTCAACCCCCCCGCCAGTTCACATACGCCGAGAGGATTGGAGTGAAATCCAAGACTGCAGCGCTCTCTAATCTCAAGCAACCCCCCCCCCCCCCCCCCCCCCCCCCAGCGCGATCGCGATCCGCCCCTCGGACCCTAAAGCTTTTGAGTCTAGCGAAAAGACCAGGGAAGCTGTTATCCGCCTTGTATCCCCGGCGGAGAGCAAGCTTCAGATCAGAAACATCAGGAAAATTCAGGGAAATGGCATCCTAGTCCAATCAACTCAGGCTTCAGACCTGACGAAACTCCAGAGCAACGACAAGCTCAGAGCTGCCGGTTTCATTGTCGACGCCCCGCCTAAACGCAGCCCCAGAATTATTCTGTACGACGTCCCGAAATTAGAATCGGACGAATCTACCCTTAGGGCAATCATCAGCCAAAACGTTGAGTCCGCTGATGTTGAAAAAGTTTCTCAGCAAGTCAAGCTTGCCTTCAAGTCCGGCGACAAGTCTAAGGACAAATGTAACTTGAAGTATCCAGGCAGGTTAGGGACCTTCTAATTAAAAAAGAGAGAATATATGTAGGTTGGAGTTGCTGCAGAGTCAACGACTACATCGCAGCAACTCGTTGTTACAAGTGCCACAGCTTTGGGCACACTACCAAATATTGCAAAGCTGAAAAAGATATTTGCGGGCACTGCTGCGAGCAAGGTCATAGTTTCAAAACCTGCCCTAACAAAAGCAAGCCAGCAACCTGCCATAATTGTAAAAAAGCAGGCAAATCCACGACCCATGCCGTCACCGACCTACTGCAGAGGTCCTGTAAGGGATTGGCCGTGCCCGATCGTATGATCCCTGTTCCCGTCATGGTCGAGAGCCCCTGCCAGACGGAGGATAATGAGAACGAAGCTACCGCAAACCCAAAAACAAGGGAATGCGGAACACAGACAGAAACAGGTTCGGTAGACCTGCGCTCCGTAGCGGTTCAAACGACAGAGGCGGATCTCGTAGATCTGGATGATCTGAAGAAATGGAAGGACCAAGGTCAGAGATGGGAAACCCTCCCCCCGCTGATGGGGAGAGTATGGGACACTGAAGCGGTTCCGGAGGTCAAGAGCGTTCCCAGGAGCATGACTAAGGAACAGGCGTGGGAGGATGTGGCCTGTTTTATATCGACGGAAATGGAACCGGACAGCACCCAGTGCGCGGAAATCCTAAGGAAACTCCCGGGAGCTGAGAAGCTTATAGACCGAGGCATGGAGGTCGGCGAGGTGACATACCTAACGACTAGCGCCACCGTGCCTAATAAAGAAGGCGA
>NW_027585837.1:0-6449 GCF_028453695.1 Augochlora pura
AAGTAAAGTGTGATAATAATACGATAATTATCCCGAATCTCCTGACAATTTACAAATTTTAGACATATATACCACGTAGCTCTAAAGCTGAAGCTGTGTCGTCAATTTTCTGCAGATTCCTATATCAAATTTGTTAACAGAAAAATTATTTCCATTAAATCGTTGTTATATTTTATGCATCCAAACGTCTGTATTTTGTTTAAGCCATGTTTTGGTGAAAACTTTTCCAAATGTCTCTTAAAGAATGAATGTTAACGAAATCCATTTTCTGCATCGTATATTGCACGAGATTACAGAAGTAATGATAACAATACAGTTAAAAACACTGTTAGATAACAATTTATAACGTACAGAAAGAACGTGTTTCGAGCGCAAGAAAGTGCCGTACCGGGTTCTCCGAATTCCAAAATGGACGATTTTACTTTTCCAATAAACCCAGATCGAGTGACCAACAACATTTCATAGCAAAGGATTAAAAGCACGAGTCCACGTAAAAGTTTTTCCATTCAAAACCCGAAAAATGTTTTCAAAACGGTATCAAAAGGTTGACGTATAAATTTGGGATGTCGTGAAAAACGATGCTCGGCGAAGTTGCCGTTAGGAGCTGCACGACTTATGGAATTAGCGTGATAATTCGGAAAATGTCGAATGATATACCCTACAAATAAAAGAAAACCGCAAATGTTCCAAGAAAAGCTTCAAAAATGATTTCAATTCCAACGTATTAAATAAATTGTCCGTTTAAATTAAATGTTACGAAATTGTTATCGAAGCAGTTGGTAGTGAAACGTGTTCACCCCTTAAATGTACAAATATTTTCATACAAGTCAATCCAGTCATAATATTTGAACATAGTTTTATACACTTCAACATAATAATACATAATCTTATTTATATAGTTCTGTATAGTTTTATATAAATATATTTCTATACAATTCTGCATAGTTTTGCATAGTTATACGTACTTCTATAAAAATATAGAGATCTATAATAATTGTATAGTTTTATATGTATAATTTTATTTGTTTACAAATCTACGCATATCTACACATGTAGTTCGTTACATATTTCTACATAAATGTGTATGTTTCTGTATAGTTCTATATTTTCAAAAAATAAAGCGAAATTACTTATTAGCTATTAGGTGTAGGATTAATAAAGATCAATACATTTTTATTGAGAATTCGATATTCTTCCGTATTCTGGTACAAAAAATATAGTATTCCATTTAAGAACAAAAAATTGACCTTCAAATATTTGGAACAGCTTCACTTATAAAAAAGATAAATGCGCTACGTTCCTTGAAGCACACAACTTTTGTATTGAATAATGCGTTATTCAATGCATATTTTGGAAGTTTCAAGAGGTTTACAAATGTGGATCACCCAGTATATAGAGAATATCCCAAAAGTCACTCGCAATAGGGAAATGAAGAGTTTCTGGGGTCACTTGATATGACTTTTTCCTTTACAAAACTTTTTCCAAAGCATCATCAACGAGTTATTTGAAAAAAAAACGCTGACCAATGAGCGCGAGAGAAGCTATCTCTTCTGGCGCGAGATAGCTCTACTAATGAGTAGACAAAGCCCAGTTTTGATCATTGGATCAGCCGTCTCGCGTTAGGTGGATCTTGCTTCTCATTGACCAACATTTTTCGTTAATAACTCTTAAACGAACTCGCGATTTGCATTTTCGCTATGGTGAAAGTTATTTGAAATGACCTCAGTTACCCTCCATCTCCGGATTGTTAGACATTTGTAAGACACCCTGTATAGTTCCATGCGATTGCAGAACCGTAAATGAATTTTTAAGCTCGTTTTCGCTCGATTGTTGCAAAAGGTTTCATGTAATTGGATAACATTGTGGTAGAAGCTGTCTCGGATGCCCAAAACGAAACACGGTTTCTCTAATAAAGTTTTTACGGTTCAAAGCTGCCCTATATTAATATAGTGCGCCGGTGACATGCACGGCATGGTCGTTAAGGGGTTAAATACGCTCGTTTCTGTCATCCCCTTTCTTGCGTCGGCAGTTTTCCAGCATTGTTCGTGAAAGTCCTGAAACGTCTTTCATGCTTCTTGAAAACTATCCAAACAGTCTTAACCGTCCGCGAACGGTCCCCATGATCTTCAGTGACTATTAAAAGAGTGTTGATCTTTCGTTAAGGTGGTCGCATTTGATCTATTTCGTCGGACATATTCGGTTACGCGGGCTAATTAACGCGACGAGGCTGGCAATTACCAAAGCGGAGTCCGCGGCGTTCCATTTCGCGTCTTTTCATCGAGTCCGGGACGCCGTTTAATTGCCGTTTCATTAGTGTTTTATTACGCGGACTCGGCGCAGCCGGATTTAAGGCAGCTTAAGTCGCACGGCTAACGAGAAAAGAATTCGAGGCGGATCGTAATCCGTGTCCACGAATACGCCTCGGGGAAAAAAGATTCGGCGCGGGTCGAGTTACAGTCTGCAACTTGCAGGGCGCGCGCGCGCGCGCGCGCGATTGTGTGAAAGGGACCGCGCGGGTCTCTCTTCTGTAACCGTAAACGAGTCGAGTCGCGTAAAAGAGTACCGCAGGGAAACTTTTAAGTAGTTCGGCTGAGTTCCGCAATCGATACCGCCGCTGGAACCCCGCCGAAGATGTTCCCACCCGGATCCCATCATCGAGTATAACTCTATCTACGACTGTTTACTGTCGTTCCGGTTACTGCAGTCCGTAGACAACTTCGATCCCGTGTTCGGTAACATTTTACAACGGCTGAGCGACGACTTCGACTCGCATTTGACGCAATCACTTCGTTTCATTGACATCCTATTAATATTAGGCTGGAAACTATGAAACGGGCGTTTTTGTTTAATCTGTGTTCAGCTGCGACGCCCGTTTCATAGTTTCCAACCTAATACCTTGCAGCACGATTTCTTTCGCAACCACGTTGATTAGCAGTTCTCGTTCTCGACCAATTCCCCTAAATGAACGAGAAAATTTTTGTTTATTCTTTTTTTCATCTACCACTATTTTCGGGTTTTGATGACAGAAGAATCGTGTCAATATTGGTGTCTCCGTTAAAAGCCATTTACTATAGCGTGCGTAATCATACAGGGTGTTTGAAAAATGTCTTAAAATTTGAATATGGGGAGGTATCTGACGTGATTTGAAGTAACATCTTCCTTTAGAAAAATGTTCTCCGAGGCGTCGTGAACGAGTTATTAACCTGCGCCAGGCGAGTTCCACTCTCATTGGTCTCGGTGGTTTTCGTCAATAACTCGTAAATAAAGCAGCAGATTACATTTTGGCTAAGGAAAAAGTTACTTCAAATCACGTCAGATACCTCCCCATATTCAAATTTTAAGACATTTTTCAAACACCCTGTATGATTACGCACGCTATAGTAAATGGCTTTTAACGGAGACACCAATATTGACACGATTCTTCTGTCATCAAAACCCGAAAATAGTGGTAGATGAAAAAAAGAATAAACAAAAATTTTCTCGTTCATTTAGGGGAATTGGTCGAGAACGAGAACTGCTAATCAACGTGGTTGCGAAAGAAATCGTGCTGCAAGGTATTAGGTTGGAAACTATGAAACGGGCGTCGCAGCTGAACACAGATTAAACAAAAACGCCCGTTTCATAGTTTCCAGCCTAATATTAATAGGATGTCAATGAAACGAAGTGATTGCGTCAAATGCGAGTCGAAGTCGTCGCTCAGCCGTTGTAAAATGTTACCGAACACGGGATCGAAGTTGTCTACGGACTGCAGTAACCGGAACGACAGTAAACAGTCGTAGATAGAGTTATACTCGATGATGGGATCCGGGTGGGAACATCTTCGGCGGGGTTCCAGCGGCGGTATCGATTGCGGAACTCAGCCGAACTACTTAAAAGTTTCCCTGCGGTACTCTTTTACGCGACTCGACTCGTTTACGGTTACAGAAGAGAGACCCGCGCGGTCCCTTTCACACAATCGCGCGCGCGCGCGCGCGCGCCCTGCAAGTTGCAGACTGTAACTCGACCCGCGCCGAATCTTTTTTCCCCGAGGCGTATTCGTGGACACGGATTACGATCCGCCTCGAATTCTTTTCTCGTTAGCCGTGCGACTTAAGCTGCCTTAAATCCGGCTGCGCCGAGTCCGCGTAATAAAACACTAATGAAACGGCAATTAAACGGCGTCCCGGACTCGATGAAAAGACGCGAAATGGAACGCCGCGGACTCCGCTTTGGTAATTGCCAGCCTCGTCGCGTTAATTAGCCCGCGTAACCGAATATGTCCGACGAAATAGATCAAATGCGACCACCTTAACGAAAGATCAACACTCTTTTAATAGTCACTGAAGATCATGGGGACCGTTCGCGGACGGTTAAGACTGTTTGGATAGTTTTCAAGAAGCATGAAAGACGTTTCAGGACTTTCACGAACAATGCTGGAAAACTGCCGACGCAAGAAAGGGGATGACAGAAACGAGCGTATTTAACCCCTTAACGACCATGCCGTGCATGTCACCGGCGCACTATATTAATATAGGGCAGCTTTGAACCGTAAAAACTTTATTAGAGAAACCGTGTTTCGTTTTGGGCATCCGAGACAGCTTCTACCACAATGTTATCCAATTACATGAAACCTTTTGCAACAATCGAGCGAAAACGAGCTTAAAAATTCATTTACGGTTCTGCAATCGCATGGAACTATACAGGGTGTCTTACAAATGTCTAACAATCCGGAGATGGAGGGTAACTGAGGTCATTTCAAATAACTTTCACCATAGCGAAAATGCAAATCGCGAGTTCGTTTAAGAGTTATTAACGAAAAATGTTGGTCAATGAGAAGCAAGATCCACCTAACGCGAGACGGCTGATCCAATGATCAAAACTGGGCTTTGTCTACTCATTAGTAGAGCTATCTCGCGCCAGAAGAGATAGCTTCTCTCGCGCTCATTGGTCAGCGTTTTTTTTTCAAATAACTCGTTGATGATGCTTTGGAAAAAGTTTTGTAAAGGAAAAAGTCATATCAAGTGACCCCAGAAACTCTTCATTTCCCTATTGCGAGTGACTTTTGGGATATTCTCTATATACTGGGTGATCCACATTTGTAAACCTCTTGAAACTTCCAAAATATGCATTGAATAACGCATTATTCAATACAAAAGTTGTGTGCTTCAAGGAACGTAGCGCATTTATCTTTTTTATAAGTGAAGCTGTTCCAAATATTTGAAGGTCAATTTTTTGTTCTTAAATGGAATACTATATTTTTTGTACCAGAATACGGAAGAATATCGAATTCTCAATAAAAATGTATTGATCTTTATTAATCCTACACCTAATAGCTAATAAGTAATTTCGCTTTATTTTTTGAAAATATAGAACTATACAGAAACATACACATTTATGTAGAAATATGTAACGAACTACATGTGTAGATATGCGTAGATTTGTAAACAAATAAAATTATACATATAAAACTATACAATTATTATAGATCTCTATATTTTTATAGAAGTACGTATAACTATGCAAAACTATGCAGAATTGTATAGAAATATATTTATATAAAACTATACAGAACTATATAAATAAGATTATGTATTATTATGTTGAAGTGTATAAAACTATGTTCAAATATTATGACTGGATTGACTTGTATGAAAATATTTGTACATTTAAGGGGTGAACACGTTTCACTACCAACTGCTTCGATAACAATTTCGTAACATTTAATTTAAACGGACAATTTATTTAATACGTTGGAATTGAAATCATTTTTGAAGCTTTTCTTGGAACATTTGCGGTTTTCTTTTATTTGTAGGGTATATCATTCGACATTTTCCGAATTATCACGCTAATTCCATAAGTCGTGCAGCTCCTAACGGCAACTTCGCCGAGCATCGTTTTTCACGACATCCCAAATTTATACGTCAACCTTTTGATACCGTTTTGAAAACATTTTTCGGGTTTTGAATGGAAAAACTTTTACGTGGACTCGTGCTTTTAATCCTTTGCTATGAAATGTTGTTGGTCACTCGATCTGGGTTTATTGGAAAAGTAAAATCGTCCATTTTGGAATTCGGAGAACCCGGTACGGCACTTTCTTGCGCTCGAAACACGTTCTTTCTGTACGTTATAAATTGTTATCTAACAGTGTTTTTAACTGTATTGTTATCATTACTTCTGTAATCTCGTGCAATATACGATGCAGAAAATGGATTTCGTTAACATTCATTCTTTAAGAGACATTTGGAAAAGTTTTCACCAAAACATGGCTTAAACAAAATACAGACGTTTGGATGCATAAAATATAACAACGATTTAATGGAAATAATTTTTCTGTTAACAAATTTGATATAGGAATCTGCAGAAAATTGACGACACAGCTTCAGCTTTAGAGCTACGTGGTATATATGTCTAAAATTTGTAAATTGTCAGGAGATTCGGGATAATTATCGTATTATTATCACACTTTACTT
>NW_027585838.1:0-1613 GCF_028453695.1 Augochlora pura
TCTACTACACAAGTGGATCGTGCAGCTGGTAATACGTCACTAAAAAATATATAAGTGTTATTATAGATATTTATAGTTAGTTTTCTGGCCACTAAGAATATGTAATGTCACCCACATTGAAACAAATGTTGGTGATCAAGATCAGAATGATGCTTTAGGTGTCGTCGCCACAACGACGACATGTAATATTTCCTTACTTTTACTTACACAAGCAATTTATTAGTATTGATGCATTACTAAAGCATATACCATGCAACCCTTTATTGCAATTGGAATACTCTGATAACTATCATAAACATCGTAAAAATTGCGATTACGGTCCAGAGAAACTATCCCGTGTCGACGAATATCCGAGGGATATCCCGGGTCCCGTTTCTATCTTATCGCTCTAACATATACAGACCCGCGGCATTAATCAACATAAAATATAACAAAAAGTTAAATCTAATAACCATTTTTTCACTTGTGTTGCATCGAATATGAACCATTTTAACATTTTATAAAGTTATTTTGAAACACAGACCTCTTGTGATGAGTACAATAAGGCTCCAACGGAGGTGCGACGATATATCGTCGTTGGTATTTTTGGCAAGTGCACCGAACGACGATATATCCTTGTAGGACGGAACGCTGCATGTTTTGAAATTTGCACGTAGCAGGCAATAAACCTGGAAAAGTGCCTCGACTTAAAGACAAATCTATGAATGTGATAATGGTTTAACATTTGGATGCAGCTGTAGGTTATAATGAAATAAACAGATAAAACTTTAGTAAAGTAATGGCTTTTCGGAGAACTGCCTGCTACGGATGGTTTTATATACAATGTAAACTGCTGGGTCGCGCGCCTGATTCCGCGATTCCTTATAAGCGGAACAGCCCCCGTGCAACGTTTTCTCGTGGCACTGCCGAATTATCAACGTGGACACGTGATGCTTCAGCAATATTATGGGGTGTTTCGTCTCACATTTCAGCACCGCATTGTCTAGCCTACCACCCACTCTCATGACGTTATTCCCGTCGAGAAATGGTTTAAGGTTTTTAAGGTTATACTTCGCAGGAATTTCTCGTTTGTCTTTCAGACACCGATACTTTTCTGCGAAATGCTTGCGCTGGAGAAAACCAGCAATACGGAATGTTGCGTCTCGCAACTCCGTGGTTACAATGACACTGTCACTTCGCGACAGCGTGTTATCTACCGTACCTTTCCGGAATCGGTGACAATAGGCTATGACACGAAGGAGCTTTTCCCATTTCGAGAATCGGAGTAACGCTTTCCATTCTTTATTCTGAGTTGCAACGTGACTATGCGTAGTCCGTTTGCCCTCTTCGGTCTCGAGGGAGGATGGCCTTACCGGCCAATTTTCCTCTACCTTCTCTAGCCATTTGGGTCCGGTCGTCCAAAGATTCGACCGGACCAGTTCCTCAGCGTCCACTCCACGCGAGTTTAAATCCGCAGGATTGGAGCTGGTAGGAACATGTTGTCATTCCGCATTCGGAAGAAGAGTCTGAATTTTCGACACTCGATTGGCGATTACTACTTTCCAAATAGATGCGTGTTTTTTCAGCCACTAGAGTACAACTGTGGAATCTGACCAACAGACCACACGTTCAAT
>NW_027585839.1:0-1613 GCF_028453695.1 Augochlora pura
TCGCGTGAAACGATTTCCTTAAATTCCCACGTCCCCTCTTACAATTCTCATTAATATCTAAATAGTACAACAATATTACTATAAATACTCAATTTAAGAATTTATATTCTATTTAATATTTCTAAAATGCAATGATCAGAATGACAGAAGGCATTTCGGATCGGAGGATCCGTAAGATCGTCTCAGCCGGTACGAACGCGGGAATAATTGGCCGGAACGAAGGTATGCTTTTAATGAGGAAATCGAGCGAACGGCGGAGGTCTTGATAACAATTTCAGCACCGGTAAAGTGATATAGCTATTAAGATATTAGGATTAGAGAAAAAGAATCGCTTGGGAGAGTGAAGTTTCCTCGGGTCCGAGTTCCGGTTCGGTAATCCGCATGAATGACCGATTCCCCCCCTTCGTGCGGGAAATGACGGCAATTACTTGCTCCCGGCCTGGGACACTCGGCAAAAATAATCGTCTCCCGAATGCTCGTTGCTGGAGAAGTCAAACATCGATTCCGCGTGAAATACACGCGAGAGAGGAAGAGAGAGAGAGAGAGAGAGACGGTAAATAAATTATTCTCATTCGTTTAGATAGCTGGCTTTATAAAATAAAGCCTGGAGAAGCTGAGCCATGAATTTCATTGTCATCGCGTTGACTTCTCTATCAAAAAATCACTTAAAAATTATATATTTGAACTATGTATTATTTAGAGCTTTAGTTAAAGTTATTATGAATATTTCGGGATATTTGTATCCCGAAGTTTGACAACCGGAATCCAAATAACGATTACTCATTATTAGCTGGTATTCCGGCCCGAACTGCTCCATCACTTCCGGTAACTGAAAAATGAATGCGAATGCTAGAAAACTGTTTCCTTGTGTACACATGCTGGACACGGTTGATCGATCGCCCATGGTTTCCTGTCTGCGATTCGTGACATATTCGTTATAAAACATCGGGACAATTCTGCTTACCCGTAGAAACTCTGTTTTCCTCTTTATAAACGCGAGCTCACAATTCTTGTCCTTTTTAAAATGCATTTGCTATTAAAATATCATTTATTTTACGGTAATCATAGCACTTGTAATCTTGTTTTAATATATCATAATTTAAGTTAATCACAGATTTCACCATAAAGGCGAAAACTATCATTCAGTTAGCATGAAAACGCAAAGGAAAATAAAAATGTTTTCTACCAAAATCAATGAAATTCTGATTTCAATAAGGTTACAATTTAAAAATTTATACAATAATTTATACGTCAGCGTGAAAATAACCTCAACATTAAAACCTGTCGAAACATTAGATTATCAATGCAATTGCTTACCAAAACAGTTAAAATCTGTGATTTCTGCATTTCTCTTCTCCAATTCTTCAAGTCTGAAAAATCTTTCAACCAGAAATTCGATACGCCATTTCATTTCACCATAGAAATACAAAATTTAACTACATTCCGCTCTCGTCGCTGTTACCAAAAAAATATCTCATGTTCTCGATTGTCCAAAAATCATTTCGAGAAAAGCTGCGAAAGCAGGAACGTGTCCGCAGATCATCCGAAAGCTCTCGCAGCTCCGTAACGCCGTCGGAAATATTTTCGATTTGCTCCGCGAAGCATTAACCCCT